>NC_087247.1:6540227-6846136 GCF_037042905.1 Lytechinus pictus
TTAAATTCTACAAAAATTCAGTTGACAGATCTAGTTCCTTATTAAAATTGAGAGATTCTAGACTAACTTTTTTAGTCTTGTTGATTTCTTGGAAAAAACACCTAGCTACTAAGTTAGGGAGTTCGGTGATTTTATGAAATCTTGAAGGAATCCCAACAAATTTGATATCGTTGGAAAGCTTGTGAAATAAGAAAAATAATGGTGCTTCAATCAACTCATTGTCTGATATATTGATGGAGATATTCCAATTTACAGGGAAAAATATGCAGATTTTGTTCTGCCAAAAAAAATGTTAAAGGCTTGTTTGAGTGGGGAGACAGTGGCGTGGCTTTTTGAAATCTTGAAGGAATCCCAACAAATTTGGTTCTATTTGAAAGCTTGTGAAATAAGAAAAAGAATGGTGCTTAAATCAACTCATGATGTCAAATATTGACAGAGATATTACTGTTTAAAGGGGAGAAGGTGCATATTTTTTTTACAGCAAAAGTAAATTTTCATAACTTACACAAAATGCAACGACTGGGACTGTGTAATCCTTTTTTTTAAAAAGTGCAATGTGCTGCTATGCGGGGCAAGTTATGCCCTTGAATTATACCTCATTTTTTTCATAAAACTTCAAAGTTACTCATGGTATAGGTTTCTATAGGGTTTTTCCTCCTCCTTTAATGGCTTCATACTTGTTTTATACATGGGTGCACAGACAGATACAAATTCTGAAAGTGGCATTTCACCGAACTCCCTAATTTAACCCAGCTTTGAGTGAGGACTGCGGGTTGATATAAGTTAGATTTATATCATTTATACATATAGATATGTAAAAATGATATAAAATATCATCACGGAGTCCTCAAGGTTAAAACTAGTAATAGCTAACCAGTCATTTTCAGAGTGAAAAATTGAACACAAAATATGTTGCCCAATGTCTTTGCAAATTGCAACCAAACAAATTTCAAACACCATAAAGATAATTGCGTTATACTAGAAAACACTTTGAAATCGGCCAACACAATGTCATTTTTTATAAATTGGTAAAAAATAAAGGGGATATAAATTTGTGATTTCTATGAAATTAGAGAAAATAGGGCAGAAAAATACACCAAAGAAAAAAATACACCCCCCCCCCTTCATAAAAAACTGGCTAAAGAATACGTATGAGAAAATGCTGCAAGTTAACTGCAACAGCAACAGATGGAAATATCTTACAGTGAGGAATGTATTGAAGGGGGTATGGAATAATAGGGAAATTAAAAATGGATAAGTTCTTTAAAAAATTTGCACTACAGAAGAAAAAGAGGTAAAGGATAAAATGAAGTGGAGGTTGCAAAGTAAAAAAAGAAAAAAAAGAAACTGGATTTAAACCTTAAGTACATTTACATGTAGTGCTTTCTATTGAGTATTGATGCCACATGTGTGATTATCCCATCTTAAATCCTATTATTTTTTTAATGGCAACACTGCCTATTTTTAATTTTATAATTGAATTTTGTTCTTTTTCCTATTTTTTGTTGTTGCTATTCATAGATAAATTGACTTCATTTTGTCACATGACCTTCAATATTCTCTGGTGGTTTTTCCCTATATCAATGCTCGATATTAGCAGTGGGCTGAATATACAGGGGGTGGGGCATCATTTTTAGGCCGGGCTTTTTTCGCTGTTCTGTGGCCAGGGGGGGGGGGGGTTGATTCAACCCCCCCCTGAGATCTCGGCCGCCGATCGTGCGAGCGCCGCAAAAATTTGCACGCTGGTAGTGTGCGATGTAATCTACAAGGCTGAATGGTAAAATTTTCCAAAATGATGAGATTTTATTTCATATGAATTAATTATGCTAATTTATGCATAAGTCATACTTTTTGCTCTAATTCACTAAATAAAGCTCCTAGAATGCTAATTTTTGGTAAAAATATTCTTTGTAGCATTCTTAACAATGGCAATTGAAAAAAACTTCGGTTTGGAAATCAATTTCTTATGTATTTTATTGTTTTATGAATTTCTTATGTATTTCCTTGTTTTTCAACCTTTTGTTTTTCTTTGTTTTTTTCACCAGATTTATTGCGCAACCTTTTTGAAGCATAATTATGCTAAAATCGATTGCTTTCAGCTGTTTAAAGTAAAAATAATCATATCTTTATGAATAAGATGAGAAAACTCAATTTGCATGGACTTTGTACACAAAATCACGTTTTGGAACAATTTTTGGTCTGACATGCACTTACAAAATGTTGTGTAATTTCGGAACCGCGTACCTGGGCGTCGTAAATTTGGTCTCAAAAGATGCGCGAGACTTAAAAGTATAAACTCTGCGAGTGGCGCAGTCAAAAAATTTCGCGCGGCAGAATGATCGCAGAAAATGTTGAGGGGGGGTTGATTCAACCCCCCCCCCCGGCCATTTTAGGGTTTAGGTCAACGTTAAAGTTTACATGCAAGACCCTCTTCTGACACCTTACTCCGCAACCTTAAGTCACTTTTCAACCAAACTTGGATGGTAGATCGACTTGGGGGACCTGCAAGTTATGCTGCAGTCGGAGGTCACATGGTTAGGTCAAAGGTCATTTTCAATTCAATGTTAAAGTTTACATGCAGGCAAGACTCTCTTATGACACCTAACTCCGCAACCGTAAGTCACTTTTCAACAAAACTTAGATGGTAGATGTACTTACGTAACCTGCATGTTATGCTGCAGTCGGAGGTCACATGGTAAGGTCAAAGGTCATTTTCAGGTCAACATTAAAGTTTACGTGTAAGGCTCTTATGACAAGAGTTATTCCATCCCAGTCATTTCACAATGAAGTTTCGATACAATTCTGTTGCGTGCCCTCGCAAATCACAATATTTCTGGTTATATTCATCAGTGGGCGAGACACAAAATCGCTTTTGCTTTGTTTATGATACCATGCATTTTGACATTTTTTGTTGTTGATGTTTTTAGGGAGGCAGGAAAAAGCTATCTCTTCACCCTTGGTAGAGCGCCTCAGCAGTGCTCCTGATGTTCCCTCGGGGTCAGACAACGGTCTTATCCTTGAGAGTGTCACTGAGGAAGATGAAAAACCAGGCCTTTTGGCCTCGCCATTCTTCAAGGTGAGCGTTGTTCTCTTCTGGGGGCCTTTAGTTGTTCATGTAGTTATGCTAACTTTACTATGGCAAGCCAAAATGTGTTTCTGTTTTGGTAAATTACATGTGCTTATGAACGCATTTTCATTTTTACAACTAATTTAAGGGTATTGTTGTACATTTCTGCTTAAAAATATGATATACATGAAAGAATTATTTGAAATACTCTAATTCTTACTGTCGGTAAAAGAACCTTGGTTCATGAACATTTTGGATTTTCGTATTAAGGTTATTCTTACAGTTATGATTATTTCTGAAATTGTTCACATCGTATTTAAATCTGATGTGAGAACACTAGATTATTTTCATGTTAGTTCTAAGAACACTTCCTAGAGTTACCACAACTACAATTTAAATTCATATATCTGAATTTCTAAAAAGTTATCTGATTGGACTCTTCTTTTTTCATGGAAAACTAGATTCACTGAACAATCATTTAAACCTTGAATATACATGTAATGCTGATAATATAATGTGTAGAATATTTGTCAAGAGAAGGAGCACTATAAATAAAACAAAGGAAAGAGGATTAAGCATAAATTCATTTCATGATTTATAGTAAATAAGCTTGCATGTTCCTTGTCTATGAAGGTTTACATGTACCAATACATGAATTAGTAAAATAATTCAAGTTGTTGATAATTACAATAGAAGATGAGTCGTAAGATGCCTTTCCTTGACTATTGACCCAAACTATCCTTTGAAGTTGAAACTACTTTATTAATCCAGAGTCCCTTCTAAGACCCCAGTTCATGCCAGTTTGAGTGTACATGTTATTTCTTTTGGGACTTTGTTATAATTATAGAAATGATAATTTACATGTGGTGTGGTCTACTCTAGTGGTTAGAGCATTGGACTAATGATTGTGAGTGAGGTTGTGAGTTTGAATCCCTGCTCGGCCACTATCTACACTTTAATCAAAATGGACCGAGAGTAATTAATGTCCTCAAGGTTAGCCACTATGACTGCTTTCTTTCGATGTAATTGTAAAAATGTTTCCCATGTAATTGGTTATACCAGCTTGGCATTAATACAGAGGAAAGCTGCGCTGCTCAGTTCCTATGGGAGTTGCTACAACAGAAAAAAAAATGATGAAGAGTGAAGTACTGAAGTAAGAAGGAAAATTGAATTGTAAATTTTCCTTCCTGTGATAACAGAAAAGCCAAGCTGGAGGAGGACCCAGTGACACTAACTACATCCGCTTCCTCCATCACTTGACGGATAATTTGTTGGTGAAATGGGAGTCCATATTGCTGGAATCTCGTTTGTACATCCAGCTGCCAGAGGCCAGCTTGCACCAGGGAGGTCGAGACAGCTTGGTGGAGCTTCTTGACATAGCCGAGGAACAGCTAGGATGCAGTCAGGTCATCATCATGTTTACTCGAAAGAGATCTGATAATGGTAGGTTCCAGACTCTTATATTCCTAAACCGTGAGAATAGAAAATAGTAGGATTCAAGTTAAAACGTAATTATAACTTAAAGCCAGTTTTGATTTATTAAATTTTAGAAACTTATGGACGCTTCTTAAATTCAGAATGCTACAAAATATATTTTTGATATAGATGTTTAACTAATCAACATGTTATAATACAGAACCACCCCCCCAAAAAAGTAATGAAAATCAAGAAGATATTTGAATGAAATCACTTCAAATATCTTTTTAATGTTAAGAATTTCTGTATTATTTTACTGTTTTTGTTGTTGAAAGACTGAAGAGAGAACTGAATTGAAAATATTGTGCCCCAACCTCATGTACATCGGTTCTTATGTTAAATTCTCTTTTAATACAAATCCAGCTCGAGCTAGTTCTTTCTAGAAATTTCAAGTACAGAGTTCATTCTATAAATTCAAAAAAATTCCTTTTGCATTTATGAGGGAGGTTACGTGTATGTAAGATGGGTATTCATTCTGTGAGTTTTGTTTGTTTGGACTTTGAACTGCCAGATACGCCCCATTGAACATAAGCCTAGAGCCGCATGCACTGTACACCATTAGCCGTAGTGACTGGGCTCCTTCTATTGACTCTCTACAACAATGGGAACCTGTATTACCCCACCCTCAAGAAAAAAAATGACTTCATGCATGAAAGCAAATGGTATATAAGTAAATAGATGTCCTTGCTGTGGTTCTCAAAATGGAAAAGTTGTGTTTTGACAAGCTAGTATACAAATATACCAGGCTTTGAGAAAGGTTGGTAAGGAATTATTCAGCAGAAGTTGGAGTGGCAAGAATTTTTTGTTTCCTATGGGGGTTTGAAAAATATAAATAGTGCCAGTCCAACTGATGGTGAATAATTCCCACTAAAACTTTTGAAAAAAATGCGTGGCATAATTGTTTTATTGAGTTTATGTTTGAATGATAAATGTTGGTAATCTTGTCAGTTTCCTAACTAATCTTCTAACTCACACAGTCTGACCATGGGTTTTATCGATTTCTATTGTGCATTGCATTTACAGCTCAATTGATGAGAACGTTCAAGTTCCTTGGATTTGAAACGCTTCCTCCTGGCCACCAGTGGTTGCCACCTGCTACAGACCATTTGTGTATGGCATACAACATCTAGTTGTGAACCCAAGAATATAACTGTACAGCATGCAACATCTCTTCTCCAACTCAAATAGGTTATTATGGCAAACAACACGTAGTGTAAGATTCAACAGACCATTGTGGTTTGCAACATTCTGTCTCCATCCAAACATTAGGCCATCGTGGCATGCAACATCTAGCCCTGAACCCACCAACAGACCTGTATGAGAAACAGCATCTGGTCTTCAGCTCTGTAGTAGAGTACTATGGCATGAAACCTGTAGTGGAAAGCACCATGTCTTGGTGGCACACAACATTCTATCTCCATTCAAACGTGAGACCATTGTGGCATGCAACTTCTGGTCTTGAATTTAAAATCTGCCTCAATGGTATACAACGTCTAGTCTGGAATACAACAACGGGCTGTTATCATTTACACTAAGATGAAGTCATCGTATGTTTTCTTTTATGAATATTGTGCAGTTTATTTGCTCTTTGTGAAATTAGTATCAAATCAATTGTAATAGAGTTAACCGTGTGTTGTAATACATGAAAAACAATGATAAAAAGTGACTAAGATACACAGTTTCTTTCATTTTCTTGTAACCTCGTAGAGTGACATGTTAAAAATTGCTGCAGAAGTTGTCACTCTCAGATATTATTGAGATTTGTATGGGCTGTTTACTATAAAGCAAGAATGTTTTTATTCAGATGTATACAATATACTTTAGAAAATCCCTTAGCTTGGACTTTTTTGGCACTTTTTATGATATGAAGAGCTAAAAATTATTTTTTAAACAGTTGTATTCCCCCCCCTTCTCTAAATGTTGATTGATACATGTACGCATAGCTAAAGTTGATTGTCATCCACATCCCACTCATTTCACATAATTTACATTTTGGTCACAAATTCGTGAAAGTATTGTAATATCGAGATGATGGATAAGATCTTAAGATTGAATGTTTTACAAGTTGAGATTTGAAGAAATGTCATTTGCCAAACATGGACTTAATGTGTACAAATTATATTTCTCGTTTTGTTTTCTAAGCCTGAGCTATGTCTGAAGTAGTTGATAAATTCATCCTGGCATCATTCTCTGATCACACTGAATATTTTGTAATTTGGGACTTGATTGTGCACATTTTGGTATTTCACATAATATATGATCAACATACTACTTTTGTTTTGTGATTTACTGTACACGAACAAGTGGCCTGGTAATTGTGTTTGTGCAGTCATGGTTGTTTTGGGCACTGCAGTTGCTTATACATGTATTTGTGTTTTATTCATGAAGGAAAGTAAATGGGTGGAAATATATTCACTTTATTTCTTTGTTGTGTTAAGTTTAAAATTGCATAAAACTCTGCTTTTATATATTTAATTTGGTGACTGAAGTTTTGAAACAAATTGTATGATTTCATTGTCTCATGCATATTGATAATATATATGGGTTTTCTAATATTCAAAGAGGTAAATTAACAAATGTAAGAAAGATTGAAAATAGAATTGATGAATAGGGAGTCAGTGGCTCAAAACTAATAGCATGTACTTTACAAACTCAAATTGTACCGCATCCCCCCCCCCAAAAAAAATATTGGTTCTATTTGCAAAATCTGGGGTACATGTAATATGTATATAAAAGAGAGTCATGATGCGTATTATTGCTTGTGTTTGGTTACATGCATTGTTTTAAACCATAAGTATCCTCACCTCACATGAACTACTCTCTTCAGGAAAGAAAAAGAAAGTTACATAATCTGATGGATACAGACCACCCAAACTGTGACCATTGGGTATTAAAGATTGTTTAAAAAATAAGATCTAATAGCTTTATATAACAACCGGCCGACCAATTTTTTTTCTATCTACTACCACATACAACCTTATAGGGGGGGGGGGGGCTCGTGTAAAGACTTAACCATGTCATTGTGCTTTGTATGAGAAGGGGTTTAATTTCATGTGCAGAGATATATTCCATGCACTTGTGTTTCTTTTGGTCCATCTTGTTTTGTGATTCTTCTAGTCTTTTAATCACATGTAGGAATTGTTTTATTGTAAAATAAATAGACATAAAAGAGCAAGAGGAACATAGGATTTTTATGTTGGACTGCTGTAGTCTTTAGAGGAGAGTGAGGGGGAGGATGTACGGGGAAGGGGAGATGGAAGAAATAGAGATGGCAGAGATCAGATGAGACACAACTCAGAGAGGGGGTGGGGTAGTGAGAGGGAGACGAGACAGAGAGACATAGGACAGCACTTAGGTAGTTGAGATAATGAGGGAGAGACTGGATGATAGAGTGGGGTGGGTGAGTGAAGGTGAGAGGTAGAAAAGATACAGAAAGAGAGAGGACTGTGATTAGATAGTTGAGACATTGAGGGAGAGACCGGATGATAGAGGGGTGGGGTAGTGAGGGAGAGACAGAAAGAGAGAGACCGGATGATAGAGATAGGTGGGGTAGTGAGGGAAATGAGAGAGAAATATGACATCAATTAGATAGTTGTGACAATGAGGGGGAGAGACCGGAAGATAGAGGGGTGGGGTAGTGAGGTGGAGAGGGAGACGAGACCAAAAGAAATATGACAGTGATTAGATAGTTGTGACAATGAGGGGGAGAGACCGGATGATATAGAGGGGGGGGGGGGGGGGAGTGAGGGTGAGAGGGAGAAAAGAGACAGAAAGATGGGTAGGGAATGAAAGAGGCTGGATGAGAGATGAACAGTGATGCCAGCGCATTATGGCCAAACCAAGCGTTAAGAAGGCAAGCTAATATGTGTTAAAAGAGGGAAGTATGGGAGCAGAGAAGGGGACACTGTGACATGAAGGAGTGGAGAGAGGGAATGGCAGAATTTTATTGGAGGCAAATTAACAAAATCAAAAGGGACTAATAAATTTGACAAAATTGATGGTCATTTAGCCCAGGGAGTATTGACAAACAAAAAACAAAGTCCTCACTCGTGTATGAATGACATATTCCCATTAAAATATATGCTGTGACTTTCAAAAGGGGGGGGGGGGGAGCAGAACACGAGTAAGAACGGCATATGTACATTAAAAATTTGATTATGGCTCTCAAAAGGGGGGGGGGGGTGGGAGCATGAGCAGGATGTGCCCCCCCTGGATCCGTCAGTGTAATAAATGTTTCCCCTTTGCACTCGAGTGAATGTGTCATATGTTGATTCTTCCTCCATTCAACACATGCCGATTAACACAATGCTATTAAAGCAGATTTATCCAGGAAGTAATGGTTTTATTTCCAGGATATGCAATGCAGTCCATACAGGATTTCATTTTCACAAAGGCATAAGAGGATTGCAACATGTGGTGTGCAGTAAATACCAAATATTTGTCTTCCCTCTTTGTATTTTCTATTCTCGATTAATCTTCTCTTTATCATATCTTCTTTCCACCTTCCCTTCTGTAACTCTCATCCTCTCAAAAACATATATTTGGCTCTTTTTGGTAGTATAAATCTTTGTAATCAATCAAAAAATATATATTTTTTTTCAATGGGCTGAAAGAGAAAGAGAACAAGAGATAAAACATGGATTTACTTTTGTCTTGTATATTTTTTTATATTTGTTTAACAACATGGATGTGCACTTATAATGACAATTTAGATTAATTCTCATTAGATTACAATGCTACCAGCCTTTTATGTACCAACTTATATATGTAAATTGCTGGTAACACAGGCATATGCATGCACATGCAATTATACATGTAGCTAGTATTAATATCAGTTTACAAGAACTGATCCAATTTTATCCATATAAAATGTGCAATTGATATTTGAAGTGGTCCAATACTGAATGATAATCATTTTGCTGGTAGGAATTGAAATGTGTCAAATTTCATTTCCTTCTCTTAATACAATACTGAAAAAAATATTTAGGGTTAAGAAGTCAATGAATGAGGAGATCATATTTATTGAATCATGAACGAATGAGCAGCAAATAACAGAAGGCTTTATATGGGATTTATACTCACATGATCTGCTTTTCAGAAAGTCTAATAATACATGGGCTAAAAACATTTGGTCTAATTGCTGTTTGGTCTAAATACCCATTTGGTCTCATTGCTACTACGTCTAATACACATATGGTCTAATTTTTAATTTGCATACTAATATTGATGCCCTTTGAAAAGTAAAAATTTGATTCACGAACAGTTCATCTAGTCATATAGACTAGGTGGTAATAAACCAACTGGGTATTAGACAAAGTGGTTAACGGGCTAAATGGCAAGAAGACCAACTGGTTGAAGACAAATTAGACAATGTGGGACAAGACTAAATGGAAAGCAGGCAAAGCGGGTGTACACCTAGTGGCAATTTACCTTAACTTTCATTCTACTGTCTCTCGAAAAAAAGAGAACTTCAAATAATTTTAAGTACTTCCTTCATACGTTCCAGGGCCTATGTATTGCGGTGTCATACGATATTCAACTATGTTGATGTGTAATGTTTCATTCCCTTGGCATTGAGACAGAAAGCAATTGCTATAGTTAATTTTTTTTTTCTTTCCCCAGCATTCCAACTTCCTACGGTAAATGTATTATTTCAATTTTCAATTGTAATTGTATTTCTTTGACTGAGTATCAATAATAATTACAAAAAAAAGGGCAAGATGGTGGTTAAATGGGCATGTTAACATAGTAAAAAAAATGGGGGGGAGGGGGCGGGTTGCATATGACAAAGTCATTCAAATATCAACATATTCAGCAAATATCAAGGCAATAAGTTTCACTGGGAATGCCTATGGACACAGCACCTCTAAATTTCTACATAATCACATGTCCCATTCTTCACAATAATTTTCAATTTTTAAAAGACCATTTTGTAACAATTAAATTATAATTTCATTTTGTGACAAAGCAATTGCAGCAGTAATTCACTATAAAGTGAAAAAGGTACATAAATAAAAAAAAGTCTCATCACTTTCACAAGTACAAAAAGGCAATATAAACAAAACATACTCGGCCATCATATTACATACTCAGCCATTATAATATGATGACAATTGCACAATCATTTTGGAAATAACAGTATATGAAAGACTATTTCATACAATACACATTTCAAATTCTAATGCACTGAGCAGACATAAGATGGGAAGGGCATGCAATGATTTGTTAACCACTGCTTGCTCTTCCCTGAGTCTAATAAAAACAGTCCAGGTGGGTGTTTCATAAAGCTGTTCGGAAGTTAAGAGCGACTTTAACAACGACTGGTGAACCTTCCTTATGCTCTAAATAATCACCAATAAACATTAATGATCCATATCTGCCACAAGAAAGAGTCACCAGTCATTCTTAGAGTCGCTTTTAACTTACGAACAGCTTTGTGAAATGGCCCCCAGAACAAGTCTACTCTCAATTTTGATCTTTCAAAGGATATGCAAAACATGATCATCGTAAATCTAAAGAGATTTCCATTTTATGATATCAGTGAGTTTGTACCATTTTCCTACCAATTATGCATATCTTTAGAAAGACTTCTAAAGGTAGCAGTGGCATAAATGACTTCAGTAATAATTTCAGTAAATCAAAGGCAGTGAAGGGACCCAGTCCATAAAGGACTTCTGCTGGTAATTTTGCCATTATGGTAAAACACCATGGCAATAGTGTTCTGCTGCCAGTCAATTCAAGGTTTTCATGGTAGTTACCATGGTTGGTATCTCCTTAAAAGGGAAGTTCACCCTGACAAAAAGGTTATTGTCAAAATAGCAGAAAAAATAATAAAACATATTGCCGAAGGTTTGAGAAAAATCCATCAAAGAATGAAAAAGTTATAAGAATTTTAATTATTTGATTTGTGACGTCACATGCGAGCAGCATTCCTACATAGCGAATGGTAAGAAATCAATGAAAATGTCATTTTCTCAGAAAATTAAAAATGGTTTTTACTGTACCTTTTGTATATCAATAGACAAATCATTTCACACCCGACCATGAATAGAAAACAGAAATAAGTCATCAGGAACCACTGAAAAATGAAATTCATGCATTTTGTATTACATAACATTTGGGGCAGCTGCTCATTTATGACATCACAAATCCAAAACTTAAAATTCTAATAACTTTCTTAATCTTGAAAAGGTTTTCCTCAAAATGTCGCCAATATTTTTAAATTATTTTTTTGGATATTTTTACAACAAACTTTTCCTCAGGGTGGACTTCCCCTTTAAGTACACCAAGCCGTTCATGGGTATGAAATACCATAGCCCCACATAATATTCAATGCACAGTCTCACTGATTACTATACAGTAGCACACATCCTCTGCATGACTTGAAAAAATGTGGTGATGTATGTTATAATGCATGCAATTGCAAGTGGGTATTTATTTAAGTGTGGCTTGTAGTCACATTTAAATCTCTCGTAAAACACTCCTGTGGTTTATCGTTTTGTCAATGATAAATGTGAGTGCACTGAGCAACACTGCATGTTGTCTCTCGTTGGACAGTGTGTTATAAATGACTAGTCTTAAACTATACCTTTTAAGATGACTATTAGTAATATGGAGGATCAAATTAGGCTAGCTATCATTATATTTGTGTAGAGAAACAAACAGATTTTTGCGAAGAAAGGCATGTCTTGCGACTTGGTAACATAATAATTGCGATATGATAATGTACTGAGTTGTGAATTAGTGTATTATCGTTTAAGTGGGCCTATATTACAAGACTACACTGCTGAGAATATTGCATTCTGGGTAATGAACCTGGTTCCCGTAACACAAAGGTTAGCGATTAATCGTATGTTTGATTTTAATGATTGATTGTACATTGTAGTCAATGGAATCATTTGTAGAAAAATGTTCTACGATCATTGCTAAGCTTTGTGTTACGAGCCCATGGCTAGATGTAAGTAACTGAGGACTTGGGGTAGGGCTATTATGGTTGCTGGCTTGTTTTGCCAATTAACATATCAACATTTCTCAATCAAGATACGGATTAATAAGATTTCTGCTACAAAGATTTATGAGCCAAGGATTACTCTTCTACAAAGTTTCATTTTCATTGTATTTCCTATCAAAACAGAGACATGTAAACAATGCAAGTAGACAGGAAGTATAAGGTATCCTATAAGAGGAAGTCTTGAAGGAAAAACAAAGACTGAAAGGAGAGAAACGTATGGTTACACTTGACCTGGTCAACCCAAAACAAAGAGAAAACAATTCTAAACCTTCTATGACCCTGTTGACCTGACTAAAGCATCTACTAAATAAGTCAGTAGTCCAAAGTGTGTGAGAACTTGTCTGGAATATAGCATCATAATGGGTTTTGTTTTTTACCGTTTGCACAAAGTAATGGGAAGAGTGTCAATTAAATTGCAGTTTTGAGGATAATGAAAGTTTCTGTTTACAAACCACAAGAAGATGTTACCAAACATTGTATCCAAAGCTTTCGGACAGAATTTGGCTTGTGTGTTTCTTCATTACTTCATTATCCATTTGAATTTTAGAATCTTTTACACATCCTCAGTAAAAGGCATCTCTTGAAATAGCTGCAACCCAGCTTTTAAAGCTCCGTAGTACAACAAATTTTTTTGCTCCTCTTCTATATCGCTGGCACACTTCTTGGCAAGGATTTGAGAAAGAAGTTTACTAACTGCTTTTGACCCAGATGTCTACTCTGTTCAATTGTTCACCTTGATGTGTATCAAAATACAACTTCTGAAGGCTCTGGTAGAATCAAATATCTGCCATCACAGGCAACATTTCATCTCCAGAACTTTTTACACATCCTTAGTATTAAAACGGGCAGCTGCTTAAATTCTGTTGCCAGTTGTGAATCCAGCCTAGGAAGCTCTTTAAAGGTAAATTCCAGTTTTGGTAACGATCTCAAAATGACTTTACAGAATCTAATATAATGACCACCCAAATGTCTGTTTGTATGAATAAAAAATATGTGCCAAAGGATTCTGGAAGAAATTGTGTAATTGCTGAGAAATAAGCAAAATAAGCGCGGATTCGGTCACTTCCGTCGGGTCTTTATTCCAGCAATAATAATACACTGTCCCACGTGTGCCTATCTGTGTTGGCTATCTTCAGTGTGATCGTATATCAGCTTAGATTTTATGATTTCACAAAGTTCAGTTTATGTAACTGTACCAGATCTAGATCCACGATGATATAGTCATACTTAACCTTGGTTTTACAGACTTTCTCACGAAATTAGTGTTTTACTGCAACTACTTTCATTTTATAGCTTTAACTACTTCTTTTGATCCTCTATGACACTGGCACACTTCTTGGCAAGGATTTGAGAAAGGAGTTTACTTCTGGTCTTGACCCAGATGTCAATTCTGTTTAACTGTTGACCTTGATGTGTATCAAAATACAACTTCTGAAGGTTCCGGTGGAATCAAATATCTGACATCAAATGCAACATCTCATCTGTAGTAACCTTTTACACATCCTTAGTATTAAAACGGGCAGCTGCTTAAGCTCTGTTCCCAGTTGTGAATCCAGCTTATGGAGCTCTTTTACTACTTTTTTAGATCCTCCTCTATGACACTGGCACACTTCTTGGCAAGGATCTGAGAAAGGAGTTTACTTTTGGTTTTGACCCAGATGTCTAGTTTGTTACTGTTAAGCTTGATGTGTATCAAACAGATAGAAGACTGGAGAAGAGATGTAGCCAGGATGCCCTCCTCACCTACAAACAAAACAGAAATTGTATGTATTATGACCGAGAAGGGGGAAAAAACCATTTAAATTTTTTTTTTTTTTTTTTTGCTTCAGACCATTATAGACAGGCAATTACTTCAGAGAATGTCAGTATTTTGGTGATTTTCTAATTAAACATCTATAGAAATACAAGTTAATTGTATAGAAATTTAGAATGTAAGTTGGTGTAAACAATTTATCATTTTGGGTCCAATGAAATGAAGTATATTATAAATATAGAATGCAATGAGTGATGAAAGTATATGATCTTTGATCCCTATGTCAGGTATTGTGATAAATACAATTAATATTAGCAAGAAACATATAAATTTCAACCGAATATAAGCTTTATGTCATTAAATGTAGGGGTCTAGGGGTCACAATTGTATGACCCTTGACCCATGCGCATTGATGACAAAACACCGGGGATCAAGGGGTCATAACCTTTGTGTACTGTATGCAGTGATACCTACCTATAATCTCAACAGGAAACAGCTGCAAACTAGTCATCTTGTTCATGACACTTGTAATTGTCCAACCCTTGGCATCCTGGATGAGTCTTTGATCTAAGCTCAGTTCGGTCCAAAGTTTCCCAAACTCCCCTGTTGTCATTTCTCTGGTTCTAAATATGGATCGATAACATACAAAGTATATATTACCTTCAATAAAAGCCCAGAGCCTTTGATGTTCTTGAAGCTAATAAAAATTCAAGATATCATGTTGGTTAGAAGTGAAAATGAGAATAAACCTGATACCCCTTTGCATACAAGTGAGTAACTTGGAAGATACAAAATCCCTCTTGGCAATTTTTAATAAAAAATATGACAATAGTTTCGGAAAAAATTTCTTCAAATACTTTTTTTTTTTACTACAGTCAATATTAATGGTGTCTCTTGTGCAATGACAAATAAAAAATCTTTCATAACCATTACATAACCCAATTTTCAATCTATGAAATAATTTAAGTGCTGATTGACACATATATGAATGGACATTTTTTTTTACGGTTCAACAATTAATTCAACATTCAACAATACAACCTGACAATATGTGAGCAGAAAGTGTAAAAAGGTGCATTGCATTTGAAACATTTTACTACACTTACCTCAATAAATCTTTGATATGAATCGGTGCATGGAAGAACAATCTTTTGAGAGTTTTGGTGGGGTCCTTGAAAGTGAGCTCTCCTCCCAGACTCATGTTAGCAGCTGGTACACTGCACGTCAACTTGGCTTGTGAAACTCCGGACGGTGGAACAACTATCACATTGGTTTCTTCACTGTCTATCGTACACTGCAACAGAAGCATAATCATAACTCTTTTTTTTAACCCAAAGGAAAGGTTGGATATATACAAGGATTAATTTGGATATAGTTGCCTAATAACCCAAGCACTTGATTAAAGTCAAGACAAAACTTTTCAGGACATAAATTCATCTATTTATCTAAATTCATATTTGTACACAATAGTCAATATATAATCCATCATGGTATTAGTAATAACAACACACAAGTGTATTGAAATCTAAAACAATACGTAACCATTTAAATAATTTGAAGGAGAATGAAATCCTTGAAACCAGTTGAATTCATATAAAAAAAGAAAAATAAAAGAAACCAATCACTGAAAGTTTGAGGAAGATGAGCATTTGAATATTGCGCCTTGGGCATTCTGCAGAGTGGATTTGGCGCATAACAAATCCCATCTATTACTATTATTATTATATTGAGATCACTAATGTTATGTACATGTGTAGATCCTCCCATTGGTAACACGACCAAGATCTGTGAGGTCATACACGTACAACTTTTCCACTACTTTCAAACATATTTCATTTACATTTTCTCTTTTATCTAATCTATCACAAGATCTTGTTAATTTTTCAAGAGAGGATAGAGGTTTTACAGCATTATATCATGGATGCATTGTTTGTTACATCAGTAGAATACCCCCCCCCCCAGAAAAAAAGAAGATGCTTTAGGGTATATTTTCAGTGTACATAGGGAAAGTTGTACATGTGTGACATCACATATCTTGTTCGCATTGCCTATCAGAAGATCTCTATAGCATGAGTGATCTCGACAGTGCTTAGAACTCTCTGTTGCTTCTCCAATTGTATTCAAACTTTCATATATCATCTTTGATTTTCTGCTTTCACACAGGCTAAATTGCTCCAAGAGTTTCATACTCCTTTAAACAAAATGATGAGATATACACATGTAGATACATATTTCATATTCAGCAATATAGTAAATATCGCTAACCATGGGTAACAATATATGCTCTATGCACTGAAAAAAACTTGTGAGAGGAAGATAGTCAACCCACGTAATCTTTGAAATACTGAGGAGCTATAAGTTTCTTTATTAACCTATTCAGCTAGTAATGTAAGTAATCATGTGACTGCAATTTTTTTTTTTTCATTTTACCTTTAATACATCATTACATCACCTTAATATCTACAATAATCCATATTCATAGTATTGTGATTAACTTCTAAAAGCCATGAAATAAAATTTGATGACTCATTAATAAACAATTAACCTGCATGTAACTAAAAATATATTATATCATTCTCAAACGATGGAATATCATAATCACTGGGTAACTTACCTTCATATTTGATGGAACATCTAACGTAATCCTCACTTCCTCTACCGGTGTGAGTGCAGAGACGAAGAAAACCAGAGCGAGAGCTTCATTCTGCCAAACTCTCCTCATCGTCAGTCTTAAATTGGTATCAAACACCAGTTCTTCTGCTACCTGACTACTGGGACAGGTCTCCAGATTGTCCGGCAAGGACGGTAACGTTTGGTCTTCATCGAGCAAAGAAACACCATGGTTTGACTTTGATTCCAAATCAACAACATCTCTAGGCATCATGTCATGTTTGATAGTCTTAGAGTCGCTATGTCGGTTGGAGCCATACAGGATTGATGAATGACCTTGTGGAGTGCTCCGTTCATCTTCCACACCCTGGTTTCCGATATCCAATAGGATATTCCGGCCCATGTTTCCACGTATCCTGAGACCCTCTTCTGTGCAGTAATCTGCAAAGGCCTCAGGACTGCCTCTCTCTTTCAATGATGATTGCTTGGCTGTGGAAGAGGATTTCATTTGGAGCTGGGGTAGCTGTAAACCAATGCAACAAAGATGACTAGATAAATCATTTTAATAGTAATAATAATAATAATAATAATAGACAACTCTATTAATCTAGTGGTTTAGACTCTCGTCTTTCAATCTGAGGGACGTGGGTTCGATTCCCAGCCATGGCATGTTTCCTTCAGCTAAAAATTTACCCACATTGTGCTGCACTCAACGCAGGAGAGGTGAATGGGTACCCATTAGGAAGGAATTCCTTGAAAGCTCGAGCGCCTGATCAAGGTAGCCGTGCAAAAGCCGGGGTAATAATAATAACACAATCATGTTAAGCAGGGCCCGCTGGGAGAACAGTTTTCGGAACTAAAGTGGCTACCCCAGGTAAAATATGACATTATTATTATTAAGTTTTATACAGCATTTGATATTTCAAAGTGCTCAAGTATTCAAGAAATTCCTTTCTCCCAATTACCCATGGCAAATGTAGAACTTTATAGCTTTCTTGAGTTATTCAGTGTTTATTCCTTGTCTTAACATTCATCCCATCAGATTTGGAGAATTGATGTTGTCTGTATGAATTAGAGTCAATGGATTGGGAGTTACCTCATTTTGCTCTGGTTGTTTCCTTGCAGAACCAAATAGTGCCTTTGCCAATTCTTGTTTCCTTTTCTCCTCTTCACTTTCAGCTGGATGAGCAGTTGTCATTCCAACCGCTGTTACTGGACTCATCTTGAGAGAGAGATAGAGAGAGAACAAATGTTTTATACAGAGCTGCCTAACTTGTGCAACCAAAAAATAATCACAATGCCACAAAAATAAAAGAATCTAAAAAAATATGAATTTGTCAACACAAACCTTAAAACCAGACCTGCCAACCTCTGGGAATGAGCAACTATTCCACGATCCCTCAAAATTGTATTTTTCACCCAAAACTGTATTTTCTAAACTTTGACCCCAAATGACCTAGGACCAGTTATCTGGAATTACATTCATCCAATTGAGTATGATTCTGTCAACTTTATTAGATAAAGACATACATGTATAAAGATTCTTCTTCTCACTAACAAAAGATTTTGAAGGAAAAAATATGTAAAGACAATCGCAGTTTGGATGAAAAAATGTAATGGTTGGCAGTTCTGTTTCATAACAGACAAATTCACGCTTGGGAACAAGTCACTCAAGATCAAATCCCCTCACTCAACACTCCCTCAGAGGAAAGCTCCCAGGAGGGCAAGTCTCCATGGAGGATACATTTCCAAATGCAAAACCTGAGAGACCACTGGAGTAGTCCTAGAACTATATTCCATGTGACTCTTGGTCAGTAGTACTATACATGTCTATCTATAACCTGAGTAGTACTCTAGTCTAACCCTACCTTATGGCTTGGCAAGAAAACTTCCCTACCTGTACTGGAGGTTCTGTCCTGCTTTCTTCCCCTCTTGGTTGTACATTACTGCTTCTCTTTGGTGATTGCTTCTTCTTGTTGATATCCTTATTGGCTCTACTGTAGCCAGTCTGGCTCCAAACTTTCTGGATACCTTCAGTTTTCAAAGATGGTCTGTTGAATAAATAAAACAATATCCTGATGAATTGTCACCCGGTCTAATCCTAATCAGTTCAATGTCTGTTTGGTTCCATCCGTCAAAATCTAATCTCATTTTGTCAACAACAAGTTCATCTGATCTAACTGTCGCTTCATCCATTTACTTTGTCTCACTAGGCTATGCCAATTCAATCCAATACCCACTTAGTCTACTATCACTTTTATTAGACCACATGGCAGTTAGATCACATTGCAAAAAGTAAGAGGTCAGGTCAATTTAATATCTTTATTGACTTTTGCCCCCCCCCACCCCCCCAAAAAAAAGCTTCATGAGAATTGTCCAAACACTAGTATTCCTAGGTGGGGTCATGAATTCTGAATTCACCATATTTGGATAGAAATTACTTGGTTGATTTTCGTCTTTTTTTTTTTACATAGTAGTACTGTACATGTACCTTGTCCACAGATACAACTTTTATGAAAATAGTAGTGTTTGTAAAAAAGTAACTACTTAAGTCCCCAGTTTTCCAGGACACAGAAAACACACAAATTTTCATAGAATTTAATAAGGACATGGAATACAGACTTTCAGGGAAAAGAGAATGCTTCAGATGAAAAAAAAAAATGTTTCTATCAAATACAGTAATCAAAGTAAAATCCCAAACAAAGCCTTGCATCAGTGGAAAATTTGTCAATCAAACCTGTCAACAGTGTTTCACATGTGCTCACAAAGCTTTACATATATATCGCACATCTTGTATATAATGGAAACTTCAGTTTTCCAAAGATTTTCACTTTATACACTTGCATTATCATGTTTTGTACATCACAAAGAACACAGAATCAGCATTATAGAAAATGGCAAACTGGGAACTTGAATATATGTCTACCTCGTTGCTAACTCTGTATCAACACTGTTTCCTGTGGCCCCTGAGCTAAGGGACTGAGACGGTGACCACGAGGAAGATTCTTGGTTGTTGACGGGTACAGAGCTAGAAGATTCTGTAGGGGTCATCACTGATGCAGAATGGGACTCATACGGCCTGAAGTTCAGACCGGAAAGGAAAGGCCTCATCACTGCAAGAAAAAGAGATAATATACCAATGTGCTGGCTCAGTTGGTAGAGCGTCTGTCTCACAACTGGGAGGTCAGGGGTTCGAGCCCCGGCCGCATCACATCAAAAGACTTTAAAGATGGGAGTTGCTGCTACCCTATTTGGCGTTCAACGATTTAAGGGATAGAGCAGCGTCGATCAGGGGCTCCACAGTGGCTGCCGGGTCCACGATCAATTGAGCAAAATAAATTTTCAGAGTATTTCTAATTTTCTATTTCAAACAATAAAAGAAAATAATTTTTTTTAATCATAATAGGCATTTATATAGCGCTATCTGTCTAGATATAATCTATTCTGAGATGCACTATAATTATAATAAACCCGGCATTAGCTCCAGCTGCCGCTTTAGTTGCTCAGTGCATTCAAAGAATTAATCGTAACCAGTACCCCATTCACTTCACCTGGGTCGAGTGCAGCACAATGTGGGTAAATTTCTTGCTGAAGGAAAACAAGCCATAACTGGGAATCGATCCCATGACCCTCCAATAGAAAGATAATAGTCAGAACCACTTGACCAAATTAATGGCAATTTCCCCATCCCCCACAAAAAAGTGAATAAACGGGTACCGGTACTAAAAACAATGTGCCAACTAATATAACAATGTAAAATTTTCTTATTGAGAAAGTCACTTGCCACCCCAATCCCCCCTAAAAAAAATGGCACTTACTTCTACCACATTTAAACTTATTTTAACTGCTGAAGAGTTCTATTTTTAATCTCTAACTGAAGAGGAACAGTGCAGAAAGGTGAAAATTATCATATTTTGAATGTCCTGTCCTACAGTATATTGTCAATAAAAAGAAAGGTGACAATTTATCACACTCTTAATTTTCTTTTCTTCATTTTGAGGAACTCTCTTAATTTGTCAATATGAAAAGGAATAAGGAAATGATGCTACCTTCAGGACTATTGTGTTTTTCTGCGGATCTTTGCTGCTTGGGCTTGTAAGGAGCGGCTCCATTTCCCAAGGCATCAGAAACGTAGTCATCCAGGAACGATAAAGTCCAGTCAAACTAAACATCAATCATACATAAAATCACTACATTACAAATGGTCCTTTGGAGCAAATGTACTCAAACTAGCGAACTTTGTTTACATTGTACATTTGATATGTGTGCTGCATTGCTGATGAAGAAAATTACTGTGGTTGTCATTGCGAAGCAATTCTCAATTGAGTATTAAAATGTTCTGATAAATACAAGTATAAATTGTAAAACGTTTGTGTCAGATTCGGCTTTCCATTGTTAAGTCACAGATATTGACAATGGTTTAGGTTGAACCAGAGTTCAGAATATGGACCATGGTGTGATTGATCAACCTAAAATAGGAATTATACTATTTTGAACAAAATAGATTGTTGAACTATTTTCTTTGCGGCAATATACTAAGGACTATTTTGTTTTGTTTTGTTCCCAAATAATTTGGTGATTTGTTTGTATGAGTAATTTTAAAATGAGGACTAATTTGTTTTGAAACTGTTCATTCTTAGTATACATAAATAAATGACATTGAAAATATCATCTAATGTGTTTAATGTGTGTGTCAGGGTGGGGCGGAAAATAACATTTATTGAAAATGAAGTAAAACAAAGTAAGGATTCTTTGAAATAAGGGTATGAGGTATGTCAGCCTTTGTGATGCCATATGGGGTTTTTGTCATTTAATAATTATTATAATAGTAACAATATAGGACACCGTTCTCATTACGCTTTCTAAAACTAGTTTACTAGAAACCAGTTCAGGAAACTAGTTTCTTGCTTTGCTAGCATTCCCACTTGATCAGCCGAAAGTGGTTTTCAAAATCACTTCACGTAAAGCAACGTTTTTGCTATTGAAACGCTCTCAGTGGGGTGACACGTTTCGCGCAAAATTCGAAACCGCAGCACAGGCACTCTACACCCGTCGTGTGGAGTAGTGCGCTCAAAATGTGCGAAGATCGCTTCCCGAAGAACACTTACGCTAAAACCAGTTAAACGAGGCAAAGCGATCTTGAAAACTACATCGCAAGGTGGCTTCCAAGATCACTTTGACTGTTCCCATTACACGTTAAACTAGTATCCAGTAAACTAGTTTTAGGAAGGTAGTCAGAATGGTGTCTAAATTGATACTTATACAGCACCTCAAAGAAAACATATACAATGGAAAACCTTTGGTGTTCATAAACAAGGTCTACAAATTATACATTTACATACCATTCTTTTATGATTTTATTAGCAAAATGGATAAATAATCACAACAGAATAATATAATTACCTGATTCTTATTTACACTTGGCAATGCTGTTATCAGTTCTGGATGTGAAGAGAGCACTTCCAATTCACAAGAAACCTGTACACACATACACATAATGATGAACAGGGTTTTATTTTTAAAATTTGTATTTTCTTAATGACAAATCGTACTTTCATATTTTTACAGAAATTTTTAAAAAAATTTACTGGTTTGCAGGTCTGATATATCATAATATTTCAAGAAGTCATGAATATTTCAAAGATGAAAGGTTTTGGTTCAATTATGCTGGTTGCAATAATATTTTCACAGTGCAAATTAACAAATTTTTAGATCAGATAATCAGGATCTAATGTATTGGAAGTATTAAGTACATGTACCTGTTTGAGATGAACATTCTTTTGGGCAGTTTGAGCAACCTTGGTAACATCTTCTGCTGCTAGTCCACTCTTCAAGACTACTTTGGTAATGGCTGTCACTACACAACTTTTGGTAGCAGGGGACATTGGTTTGGAGAGTAGTGCAGACAATCCAGCCATAGCTTCAGAACCAGGGACAGTGGACTTCTCTGAGTGACTATACTCTCCTAAAACCTAGTAAAAACATAATAGAGAATAGAGTTGAAACTATATACTGTATAACCTGTTATTTTCACTTACAGAATTTTTCACGTATCGCGGGGGTCCCGACATTTTCGCGGGTTGTTGAAATTCACGATCAGAAGATGTACCAAACATTTTCACAGAATTTCTGAAGCAAAACTAGTGCAAAACACGTGCAAAATTATGTTCCTCATAACTATCTATCTATTATTTTATTTTTATTGGCAAGTAAGTCAATTTGACTATTTGTGCCAGCTAAAAACTTAAAAAATTAAAATTTGATTGGCTTTTGTGCCAGCTTTGATATTTATGCACCATTTATCAAATCATGGTGTTATATTGATTTTGATGCACCATTTATTTTATCATAGTGTTATAGTTATTTTCATTCACCATTTATTACCATGGTGTTAGTCTTATTTATAGGCCTTATAAGGTAAAATTCTTTTTCAATTTAATTTTCATTATTTTGTTGAGACAAGTCAATCCAGGTGAAAAAAACAGAGGTGGTGACCAAAATTACTCTGGAAAAACTGTGAGAGACTTTTGCAAACGCCCCCCCCCTCCACTGAGTCTATCTAGCAAAGTGTGATATAACATGAAATTTTGGGTAATGTTTATTTCATATTTTAACATATTTTGTTATTTCCTTTCGATGTGAAATTAAATTATTAACCCTTACTCTGTACAAGTAAGTTCGATCTTTGATAAATTTGGTTATCCAATCAAGGATATGACCTGAGAAACCAAAAGTTTGTAATTACAATATCAGAATTTTGTGGTCAACATTGTCAAAAGCCTTCCCAAGGTCAAGGAAAGCTGCTACAACAAGATCGTGATTCATAAATGATTTATAAGCATCTTTGTCGAGTCTTGTTAAATTATTGAAAACACTTCTATTTGGAGTGAAACCAGGGGAGCGTTTCATGAAAGGACTTGTCAGACGTTTTATCCGACAAGTCCCATTTTATCCGACAGTTACCATAGTAACAATACCTCTCAGCCAATCAACATCAGAGAAAGATGTCAGATCTGACAACTTGTCGGATGAAAATGTTGATGAAACACTCCCAAGATTGAAGGGGTGATATCAGATTGTATTTTTCGTTTAGCCAAAATAGTCATTTGGTTATCATTCTTTCCATAATTTTGCACAAGAACGAGGTTAATGAAACCGGTCTATAAGATTTAGCATCTGATTTGTCTTTATTTGATTTTAATATTGGAACAACAATTGAGGATTTCCAAATTAAATTGAAAATATCAAGCAATAAGACAATTGCATTATCGGGTAGATTTTTTATAAACAGTGCCCTGATATTGTCAGGCCCTGAGGCTGTGTTTGGAGTGGCTTTTAATGCTTCAACAAGTTCTTTATGAGTGAAATCTTCATTAATTATTTCCAAATTATTCACGGGTTCTTTATTTCCAAAGTCAGTATTATTGAGTGACGTTTCTTCGTCTAATTCTGTTGGATTATGAAAACTATCTGCAATAATATTTGCAATCAATTCGTCATTATGAATAACTCGCCCATCAATTTTTAGTAGAAGGTTAGAATGTCTATTTTGTGGTTTTTGTAAAGCTCTAACTTTTTTCCAGACATCTGTAAGTGGGGTAAATCTATTGATTGTATTGCAGTATTGTTCCCAATAGTTTCTTTTGGCTTGTCTCAAATTTCTTTGTGCCACTGCCTTTTTCAGTTTATGATCTAATAAGTCAGAAAGTTTTGCGAAATTTACAATTGGCCCTATTACGATTTCTAATCTAATAGCATCATTGCATTCTTTGGTTCACCATGAGTTTGGTGGGCGAGATGATTTTCTAGGATTAATTTTTTAAGTAGATAATTCAATTGCATTTTCTATTTTTTTAATAAAATTGTTATATGTGGGCGCGCCGTGGTCTAGTGGTTCTGACTCTCGCCTTTCAAACAGAGGGTCGTGGGTTTAAATCCTAGCCATGGCGTGTTTTCCTTCAGCAATAAATTTATCCACACTGTGCTGCACTCGACCCAGGTGAGGTGAATGGGTACCGGCAGGAAGTAATTCCTAAAAAAAGCTGTGCGCCCCAGAATCGGTAGACTAGCTTAGCCGGGTAATATAGGAGTGCCTTGAGCACCTAGCAAGGTGGATACGTGCGCTATACAAATCCTATATTATTTATTTATTTATATCATGAATCTTGGGTAGAACCCGTGAATATTTGGCTTTGGTTGATATTTTTCAAATCTTTTTTGTAAATTTCCCAATTTGTTTTATGAATAGCCCATTAACGGTTTTGGGGTCGCGAATTATTAATAGGGACATTCCTCTCGTTCATATTAATTTTAATTTGGATTACAAAATGGTCACTGCCCAAAGTAGTACTCATCACCTCCCACCGACTCCTAGCAGCAAGTGTATCTGAAACCATTGTTAAGTTGAGGCAAGACAATTTGCCAGTCCCAAAGTCAATTCGTGTATAACTCCCATCATTTAGTAACACCAGATTTTTATTGGAGATGAAATTTTCAACAATTTTACCATTTTGATCCCGATTTGCACTCCCCCACAATGGGTAGTGACTGTTTAAATCCCTCCATACTATTACATTTTGGTCACTAGCACATAAAATTGAGTCAAGATGGTCGGTCCTTACAGATTTTGGATTATAAAAGTTGATAACTGTGTAAGAAGAGGATCCAATTGTTCTTTTTGGTATTCTTTTTCTGGAGGAGTAAATAGTGGCAGGTGAGTTATACTGTCTCTGACATGAAAGGCGGACCCACCCCTGTTTTGCCCAATTCTGGGGTGTACCCATCTATATCGAAATCTACTACTCTAACACCTAACCATGTTTGATTGATTGATTGCATGTATTCTTTTTCATTCCAAAATTTAACAAAAGTTACAATGTATAGCAAAACACAAAAATATAACATACAGAAATGAAAAAAGGGAACCCACTGGAAAGCAAAGCTTGTTAGTATGGGTTCCCTGCAATAAATAGTTAATTAAAGTATATCTTTGATCAATGATAGGGACAGTGATTTTCCGCGATCGCGGAAAACGGACGGAATTCACGGAAAGGGCCTTTTGAAACGGAAAATGGCATTTCAAACGGAAAATCACGGAAAACGTATTTTCCCTCAAAATACACAGAATAGCAACAGAAATTACTCCAAAATCACAACAAAATGAGAATATTAAATGGCCAAAAAAACCCAGAAAACACGATCTCACTTCGCTACTATCATGACAATTCACACATCGTGACTGCACTTGACATCAGCACACTCGATTGTACCCCGCACCGTACCCGGTACCGTACCCGGCCGGCCGGGTTTACGTTGGGCTTCACATGCACACATGTATCGTTCAACTACATGTACACAGTTGTGTGTTGCTGCCCTCTACGTTTGAAGATGTAACAGCACGATACCGTGGTCTTAAAATCCAAGATGGCGGATTGGGAAAAGACGATGACTGATGATAACGATGTCCAAAAACCCCCAAAATTATCGATGAAATATCATTTCACCGTGAAATAATGCTAATAATATGAAAGGTGAGGATGTATGCATGCAAAATGGGTGTGTTAAAATATTTTATTCACCCGCATAGATCCGATTAGAACGGATTTTATTGTGTTGTTGGTACAGTAGCAGATACAAATTTTGACCAGTGCGAGTGTGCATGTAAATGTGTATTACGGAATTGTCACATTTCCGTGTGTACAAAGTCTATGGGGAAACGGAATTTCCGTTTTCTGACATGCTGAAACGGAATTTGAGATTTTCTGAAACGGAAAAGGCAATTTTTTGAAACGGAAAATCACTGTCCCTACAATGAAATTCAATGTTTCTTGTATGCACATAAGATCAGGTTTATTTTTTTGTTTGTGCAGTAGTTGTTTTACTTCAGGACCTTTGATGTAAATACCCTGAGCATTCCACTGCAAGACATACAGCGCGCTTAAGCTATCCACCACAAGCATGGCGTGAATAGCTTCTGCCTCCGCTGTATAGCCGAAGCATTTGCTCCCCGCATCCACCACCAATTTAATGAGGTTACTTTTGGTTTTATTACCGTCTAAATTGTTGACTATGAAGGCTAAAAAGGCGATTAGTTGATTGAAGCCAAAAGACTAAAGTTGAGGCATATTGTTAGCCGATTGCTGCGTGGGATTTCCACTGGCATTGGTTGTGCATTGTTTATTTCGGTGGTGGTTTTTGTGTCGCAGTGGAAAGTGCAGGGGAGTTACTGGGCCCTACAAAATTTTGGGTATGAGATTGTGGAGGAGTAGAGGTTTGGACAAAGGCCTTAGTTTGAAGATTAACTTTTGGATGAGAAGGTATTGTTTGAAGATGCATAGGTTTGGGGGGAGCTTTACCTCCCATTTGGACTGCGATTATGCCGTCTGTAATTTTTTAGTTATGGGGCATAAAATTTACTCCCTTGATTGCTTCTGAAGTCTTTTGTACATAAATATGTCCCTGTAAAAAACACTTACAAAGTGTGAAAAAAGTGGCTTGAATTTCACTTTTTTGTACCTTTAGATCTGAAAATTCATCATGTCACAGTTTGATCAGTAAGAGTAATCTTTGGAAGTTGTGTTTTGTTAGATTCATTATTTAAAATGTTGGTTTTAGTGCAAAAATTTTGAATTTTGTGAACAAAATCTTACACCCTCAAAACCTATGGTCATGTGACTTATAAATATTAATGAGTATGCAAATAGCTGCCAATATCTGTGTGAAGAGTCAACCAGATGACAATAAAATCAAATTATTTTGTGGAAAATACATTGCAATATTGCAGTGAGTGGATACATATGGTTAAAAATATGTCGGGAAATAAATTAGGCTCTGATTTTGTTTGAGAAATGGAAAAAAAGTGAAATTCTAGCTAACTTTTTGAATTACTAACCATACTTTTTCAACCTTATTTTTTGTACATATATACATGTAGGTGCTTATCAATGTATGCTTACACAGGATGTTTGCAATAGCAAAGATTTTCTGTTGGGGACATTGGCACCTGTAATTAAATGTGTCAATATTTTCGCGTGCGGCTGATCGGCAATCGCGAAATCCGCAAACAACAAACAGCTTATACAGTATTGACCTACAATACACTATGCAGTATGGTCTTAAAGGAGAATGAAACCCTTGAAACCAGCTGAATCCATATCAAAGAGAAAAATCAAAGAAACATATTGTTGAAAGTTTGAGGAAGATTGAATAAATAATAAGAAAGTTATGATCATTTAAATATTGAGATCACTAATGCCATGTAGATCCTCCCATTGGCAATGCGACCAAGATCTGTGATGTCACACACGTACAACTCTCTCATTACTTAAGTACTTATTTCACTTATATTCTCACTTTTATAGAGTCTATCACAAGGTGAGGTGTTCTCTTTATGAGAGGACAAGTGCAGAGGTTTCACAACATTATATCATTGACGAATCGTTTGTCATATGATTAGAATGAGCAAAAAGAGATGTTTTGGGGTATATTTTCAGCGTCCAAAAGGGGAGAGTTGTTCATCTGTGACATCATAGATCTTGGTCGCATTGCCAATGGGAGGATCTCCATAGCATTAGTGATCTCAACATTCAAATGCCCATAACTCTTCTATTGCTAGTCCTATTTTACTCAATTTTTTGTTGATCTTATTCTTTGATTTTTCTGCTTTCACAAAAGCTTACTTGCTCCAAAAGTTTCATTCTCCTTTAATAGTATGGGACCTTATTGTCAGTTGACCAATAAAGTTTAAATAAAATCAAAAGATAAACAAATATTGCCATGATATATGACGTACTGTTTGCAAGAACATTAAATAGTGCCAACTGACTTTTCCATAGCGGCCTTGTGTTTGACTCATAAAAAAGATGTACACAGAGAATAGTCTGAGATCACTTTTTATCAATTTAACAAAAAATTTCGAAATTTTGCTAATAAATCAATGTTAATGTGAAGATGCAAAGGCAGATATTGAAATGAAATGAAATAAAGGAATATCATTTCTAAACTCACCCATGCTATGAGCTTGACCAACTCTTCTCTAAGATGTGCTTGCTTGGATAACGTGAGCATCTCTTCAACAAGATATGAAACCATTCCTGAATCTTTGGGTTCTGGGAATAAATGAAGATAAAAATGAAAATGACTATTTGTAATTTCTTAAATTATTTTCAAAATTTAAATAAACAATGAACTAACAATTTTCTTTACTAGAGGCAACTATGAAAATATATTTTTCTTGGTCTCTTATGCCCTCACAACCTTGTTCACATTTTTGTACATTTAATAGCAAAATTGGCATACTTTACAGTACACACGCTTTATATTAACATCATGCAGTT
Source organism: Lytechinus pictus (assembly GCF_037042905.1). Classification (NCBI taxonomy): domain Eukaryota; kingdom Metazoa; phylum Echinodermata; class Echinoidea; order Temnopleuroida; family Toxopneustidae; genus Lytechinus; species Lytechinus pictus. The sequence goes on from NC_087247.1 coordinate 6,569,480, forward strand.
TTCAAGGAAATTCTCTTGTTTTTTGACAGAGACAAATCAATACTATAAAGACAGTGTTGTAAGACTCATTATTGTAATCACTAGCAAATATTGTTTACAAAATTGAAATTTCAAACAATAAATCAATTCAATCAAAGCAATTCCATTCAAAATTTCTACTCCAAGAAGACAAGCAATTAATTGTATATTTATGACTGATTGCAAAATTTATGATTATGAAATGAAAATATATATATAATCGGCTTGCATTTGTTGCAATTTTTTCCAATTCTCCCTCGGTGGTATGCAACACAAATGTTACCAATTGATCTCAGAACAACTTGTTACACTTGACTGCATTGACCACAATGTACAACCAATAGAGTACCGAAGCGATGACGTCAGTTGCCATGGTGTCATGGCGGCCTGGTTCTAAACAAATGAACACAGGGGGCCGTTTCATAAAGCTGTTCATGAGTTAGGAGCGACTTTAAGAACGACTGGTGATCCTTTCTTACACGCTAACCCATCGCCAATTTATTATACCTTTTACCACAAAAAAGGATCCCCAGTCTTTCTTTAAGTTGTTCTTAACCTATGAACAGCTTTATGAAACAGTGCCCTGTAACCCTGTTATGACTCTCAGAATGATGGTAGCAACCAGGGGCAAAACACATCACCATTTTTGCAAATACAAATGTGTATAGATGATCGTGACTCAGTTTAGAACCAGCTGGTTCATTGTCATGACATCATGACGTCAAACTACCGTACCCTATTGTGAAAATCAGTTATACAAACATTGCTAAGCATTGTGTTACATGATCCTTGATGGCTATTATACTCCTGTACAATGAACAATTACAAACATGACACAGATTATAATATTGGCAAATAATTTATGAATTGGTAAAAGTAAAATTAAAAACTGGTACTCACCGTGCCTTTGAATGGAAGTAATAAGATTATTGATTGTATTTGGAGGAACGTTTGTTCTATGTAGATGAAGAATTTTGACTATGATGACCACATACCATCTTATACTGGGGTGGAATGTAAGACATTGTTAAGGAAATTATAAAACAATCTTTGAAGCCAACAAACCACTGTTAAATTTGAACAGTACCAGCTCAAGTCACAAATACTCAAATAGATCCTGGATTCCTACCCAGGATGCAACGTTCTACTATATACATTTAGCCTTACAATATCCACCCTCTACAATGATAAATATTTTTTTGCTAAATATACAACATTTATACCACAAAATTATCTGCCAAGAAACCAACTATTTATGGTCTACTTCAAAGCATTCTTTTTTTTATTTCAATAAATATCAAATGGCTATCACATTTGATAAAATGTTTGTAGCACCGTCCTATGCCAACATCTTCATGTCTAATCTAGAAGACAAACTATTACAATTCTCCCCTGCCAAACCATTTAGTGAATCCTGGCATCATTAAATTGATATCAATATCCTTTGGGTCGACGATGAAGAATCCCTTCAGGAATGTATCCAGCATGCCAATTCCTTCCACCCCTCAATCAAGTTTACATTTGAATCAACCCCACACCCGGTACCTTTCCTAAAACCCTCCTTTACATTAAAGATAAGACGCTCCATACATCTCTCTACAATAAACCTACTGACAGTCATGCATAACTCATTCTCAATCATGTCACCCATCCCACACCTTCTTTGGAATCCCTTATAGTCAAACCCTTCATATCCATCAAATCTGTTCAGAAGAAGACAACACTAATTCCACAATCAACTATAAGACCATTTAACATCCCGCCAATATGACCCAAGTCTAGTTGAGAAGGGCATCAACAAAGGCAGACTCATACCACGTTCGGAATTGCTAACCTACAAAAAGAAGAATCAAACATCACAAACACCATTCATGCTAACGTACTACCCGAATATGAAGCAGTTGTCCGAAATTGTCCACAAACCTCTCCCACTCCTCCATCAAGATAAGACATTGAACTGTTTAAGGACCCATCCATGATTTCTTTTCGTAGATCTCTGAAAGACCTTTTGGTTTCATCTAGGATCCCCAACATGGACCCGTCGACCCCTAAAAATCCCCAACAGATAGGCTACACTAAATGCAGTGCACGCAAATGCTGCATCTGCCCTTTCATTGAGGAAACTGATCATTTTACAAGCACGGTCATGGGCCAAAGGTTTCCCATTACCCAACACATTCACTGTAAGTCTAACTTTGTGATATACCTGATAACTTGCAAGAAATGAAAAATGCAATATATGTGGGAAAAACAACAACCACCCTACATACAAGGATGAGCAACAGCAAATCTGATATAAAAACACCAACAGAAGAAAGGACATCCCCATTGCCTCTCGCTTCAACAAAGAAGGCCACTCCATCGAACATAATTATGCAAGTCACTGGTATAGAATTAATCTGCAATAAAGATGCTGTAGTAATACTAAGAAGGGAATCCTTCTCGATTCTCATGTTAAAAACCCTAAACCCAACCGTATTAATGTAAATGAATGAAGACCGAAAGGTGTTTCTTTCCCTTTCCTCCTTCCTTTCTTTCTTTATACTGGGCTCTCATTCCGCATGCCAGAGGACGTGACAGAAAGGTTATCCGCCTTTCCAATTTTCTTATCATCAGTCTAAAAAGTACTATTTATTCTATGTATCGCACCTCAACTTTCACTGATCCACTAATTGTTTGGCTACATCGTCTAAAAAACAGAATTCTGCATGAATTTTCTTATTACAGATTATGCTCCAATATCGATGCCTTACGGAAATGGTGCATGAATGAATTACTTTTTACCATTAGCGAGGGCAGTATTGCATGGCTTATATAACATTTGGTTTTACTTCTGTGTTTATAATCAACAGTTGAAAAACTGTGCTACCTGATTTCCTTTGAATACTCATGTCAAATTATTCTTTTATTGTATACTTGACTTTTGTGATTATAATTTGTAAATAAAATTTTCATTTGAAAAGTCAAAAAGTCTTTCTTTCTCTCCCCTCCTCCTCTTCTTCTCATTATATATATATATATATATATATATCAAGACTATCCTAGTGCACATAGGTCTCTGATAGAAAGGCATTGTGTGCTAGAGCAGGGCTCCACACTAACCCTTTTTTTCTACTGGTCCAACCTATTCATGTCGGACCAGTAGATACCCAGTTTTTCCATTTTTTACTGGTCCGAACCTAAAATCTACTGGTCCCCAAAATAAAGAAAACATTTAAAAAAGGCGTGAGTTTATTTTGCTGTCCTTTCTTGTTACCCCCCCCCCCCAAAAAAAATGAAGGAATGAAAGACAAAAAGAAAGCAAGACAAAAAGAAACAAAGGAAGAAATAATAAAAGAAAGGAAGGAAGAACAAATAAAAGGTAAAGAAAGGATAGATGTGAAGGAAGGAAAAAAGAAAGAAAGAAAGAAAGAACAAAAGAAAAAACAAAAGACAGAAAGTAATGAAAAAAGGAAAGAAGCAATAAAATAAGAAAGAAAGGGTATAAGGAAAGATGCAAAGAAGGAAAAAAGATAGAAAGAAAGAAAGAAAGAAAGGAAGGAAGAAAAAGGGTAAAGAAAGGATAAATGTGAAGGAAGGAAAAAAAGAAAGAACTGAAGAGGGAAAGGAAGGAAGGAAAGAAAGAACAAAAATAAGAAAGAAAGAACAAAAGAAAAAGAAGAAATAAAGGAATGAAGGAAAGAAAGTAAGAAGGAAAGAAATGAAGCAAGCAATATAGAAAGAAAGAACAAAAGACAGAAAGAAGGAAAGAAGCAATAAAAAAAGAAAGAAAGGGTAAAAGGAGAGATGGAAAGAAGGAAAAAAGAAAGAAAGTATTGAAAGAAGGAAGAAATAAAGAAAGGTAAAATGATAGATAGAAGGAAAGAAGGAAGCAAGCAAGCAAGCAATAGAAAAAAGAAAGAAAATGTAAAATAGATGAAAGTAAGAAAAAAAAGAAAGACCGAAAGACAAAGAAAGGAAGGAATGAGGGGAAAAAAAGAACGAAAGAAGAAAGGAAAGCAAGCAAGCAGTAAAAAAAAAAAAAAAAGGTAAAAGGATAGATGGAATGAAGGGAAAAAAGAAAGAACAGAAAGGAAGGAATGAATGAAAGAAAGAGAGAAAGGGCTGAAAGAAGGAAGAAATAAAAAACAAGAAATGGTAAAGAAAGGATGGATGGAATGAAGAAAGAAACAAAGAATGAAGGAAAGAAAGGGTAAAAAGAAGGAAAGGAAGAAAGAAAGAAGAGATAAATATAGGATGGATGGACTCAAGAATAAAAGAAAGAAAGAAATAAAAAAAGAAAGAGAAAAAGAAATAGAGAAAATGGTTAAAAGGACAGAAAGAATGAAAGAACGAAAGACAAAGAATAATTAAAAAAGAAAGACAGTAACAAAAAAAATTAAAGAAGAGAGGGAAGAAACAAAGAAAGATTGAAAAGAAAGAAGGAAAGAAAGATAGGAAGAAAACAGAGGAAGAAAGCTAAAACTATCATAAATAAATTATCAGTTTCTTTTTGGCTCAATTAAGATATAGCTACGAAAGAAACCAAGTGTATCAACACACACACAAATGCATATGTGGGGCTATCATGTATTCAGACGATATCACTCGAAACCCGATCTCTTTGAACTAAAACAGAAGTGAAAATTTCTCCTTTTACTGCTTACAAATGACAGTTACCCCAATTTTTTGGAAATATGGACATTATAAGAGCTTTTCATTAGTGTGAAATGTGAATTTTGACCGTTCTGTGAGAGATTTCTGCCAGAGGTTTGCCAAGCTTCGCCAAGCTTCGTTCGTGCAGCCAGTAGAAAATTCACCATGTGGGCTGTGTGGCTGGCTAGCCATATGTACACTGTATGTTACCCTAGTAAAAATTGCATGCGATTCATTCTGTGTGTATTCTGTGTGTGAATGACCAAATTTAACGGGAGGAAAATGGTTTACAATTTGAGTCATGGAATATTTTTTATGTTTATGTTGGACTAGTGAATTTGACCATTTCTGGAAAAGTTACTGGCCCAACAATGGTTTTTATTACTGTTTATGTCGGACCCATAAATCTTGCTATTTTTGGAAAAATTACCGGCCCGACAATGATATTTTCTTACTGGTCTTGTCGGACCAGTAAATCTTGCTATTTCTGAAAATCTACCGGCCCGACAGTGATTTTTACCGGTCTGGGACCGTCGGACCGGCGCTAGTGTCGAGCCCTGGCTAGAGCCACTTGGGAGTTCAGTTCTCCTTGAGGTGAATAGATTCAGTCTGTTTTATACTGTCGACCACATATAATAGCAGGCGTGACAGCTCAGATTATAAGAATGGTCCTGTAAGCTTGCAACACAGATACCTAATATTATAACAAACTGGCATTCATTAGTTAAGCATTAATCATCAACGCCAGGAACACGTTCCTTACAGAGGATTTAAAACCATTGGTCCTCTGGTTTTGCTTGAAAGCAAACATGCCTTCTTATAGGAGTAAGGTATAATAACCACTTCAAGTTTTTAACATATGTCACCCTTACTATTAAAGAGTCTTCAATAGCGCCTCTTAGAAATTGATTTCTGTAGGAAGAGTACAATGTAGGGGCCGTGGAAACGAGGGAAGGGGTCAGCTTTCCACTTTTTTTTTTCAATAAATGTGTTCATTTTAAATGGTCAGCTCCCCCCCCCCCCCCACTTCAACACCATTCCACTGCCCTTGAAATGCACCTGTCTCCTGGCATAATTTACAAAATCACCTTTCCTTCTTTGGAAGCACACGCATCTCTTTTATGAAAAAGGATATTGATGAGCTAAAGAAATCATCCTGTGTATATGTTCACTGTGGTCAAGCTCATCCACGCCAGAATTCAGATGATCTAAGACCTTGTCAAAAATCACACTTATATTTTCCGTATTGCACATCTCATAGAGTAAATTCAGTGTCTGAAAAAAAAATAGAGAAGTGATTATTTCACTTTGTTTTGATTTAAAAAAATTAATTTCGGTTCTTGAAAATGGGCTAAACATTAGGCTTGTAGTGTAAAAATACCATCCCAAAAGTTTCAGAGTATTATGTATACAGAAATATTTAAAAACTTGGAGATGTAAACCAAAATTTGAAAATAATTGGGGGTTGGTTTCAATGACTATATTTATACAGCAAATCTCTACACTACAGCACATAAACTCGAGATGAACCCAGCATGACCTACACACAGTGCATACAATGTACATGTAGGTACACTGAATGTACAGTGCAACTAATACTAGTGTGTGTATAGGAGATACACACAACAGAAGGCAGCCAACAAAGCCAACAGACTTTTTGAATTTGAGAAAACTGGTCATAAGCTGAATGCATCTTACGGACGGTTCTCAAAATCAGGCTAATAAATTGCCACTTGTGTCTAAATTGTAGTTTCTCATCCTATATTGTGGTCTGTTTCAGGGTTTTTGAGGGCAAATACAGGCACTCATACACATGTTTCATCTTAGTTTGAGAATTTGTTAAATCAGCTGCTCACAAATTAAAATAATCCCTTCAATCAAATTGATAATCAAGATAGAACTAATGTATGCCATTTTATTTCTAATTCCTAATAATAGCAATAAGTGAGATTAAATATCTTGAGTACAAAACTATTCAGAGAGCCTGGAAATGACTGAAGATATATTTCTATAAAATACATTATATTCAGCATTGTGCTCCTTGAGGCTAGACCTGGCCTCAAGGAAAATTGTTGTGGTCTTGGCCTTGTCCTCGGCTTCAGATGATCTGCCTTTTCTTTGCATCTAATGGAATTTAAATCAAAGAGTACGGTAAACATTGCCATATCTTTAACTTAGACCAAAACAGATATTTACTTCAGTATTTGGTATTCTTTCTTACAACATAGATGCAACTTTATGATATGGACAGAAATATTAATGAAACACGATGGAAAAAATACATAATTTTGTTGAAATAGTTCAAAGACTCACAGCTTGTTTTATTGTTGGATCCTCATCTTCTAAGCATTCTACAACAGTCATCTGGTGTTCTATACTGAATTCAGGATGAACTTTATGAATGACGCCTAATGCATTCACACCTAAAACAACAGAAACAAATCAGGATGTTCTCATATATATTCTCAGACATACATGCTTCACTGATTTATCCAAACGGTTTCATGAATCTTACATGGGTTTCACTTAATTATTCAAATGAACAAGAAAACCCTGGCCTCTTTAGTTTGGAATGAAAAATAAAAATCAAATGCAGCCCATTAATGATCATTTTCAATACAAGATATTCATGCATACATAGTGCATATATGTCAAATGGAAAGAGAAGAACATTATCAAACATAAGAGAGAGAGAGAGAGAGAGCTTGACGACTGAAAATATTTGATAATTTGTCCCATTTTATTGGGACCAGTTATTGGGAGGTTTTGGAGAACCAACTTCAAATACATACCACTTCCAAATATGATATTAAGCACATACATGTATCAACAAACAGCATTTCTTTAAGATTGATATGTCTAGAGACAAAAAAAAATCTATGGCAAGAAATACAAGACCACGTGGCAACCTACCTAGGTATCTGAGATTGTTGCTTTGTGATTTCAAGAACCTTGTTATACAGACAGAAGCCTTCTTCAACAGGTCCAGTTTGGGATGGATTTTTGCAATGGTCATGATGCATTCATACTGGACACCTAGAATCATTAAAAAAAAACAAATGTAAAAAAAAAAAAAAAAACATTTATTTTTGATCAAGTTGATACAAAACAGTTCATTTGCTTATGTTACAATAGCTCCTACTGATAAAATCCACATATTCAGCCAAACATAAAGCCCGACTTCAAACCTCACGTCAACCTTGATCCCAATCCTTACATGATCCGAACCAAAACCCTATCACAACCCTAACCTTCACATTATGTATCTTTGGATAACAGCGGAGGAGCAATTGTCGCAGGGGTGAATGTGATACCTACAAAACATTCAATTCGATTTGAATAAAATGAGTTTTGCAAGCTTATTCAAAAGAGCATAAAAATGGAACAGGGATTTTTCAAGAGAACATGATTTGCATCAAATTACAATGGTTATTTTCCATATAACTCAGATTTTCAAAACCACTTGATATATTTCATGTACATAAAAGTAAAAAGATAAAAATTTGGTGTCTGATTTAATAGCCAGCATATCGTGCCTGGTGTGACAAGACTTTGGATCTTGAATTTTTGGGGGAATCCCCCTTTTTATTTAATGAGCGAATAATATATCAAGTGATGTCCTTTTCGGAATCCAAGCTCTCTATCTAAAACAAATGAAGCCCTTACACCAGGGTTCTAGCTGGGATCAATTTAGTGATGGATAGAAAAATAAAGAGGCAAAGCGACAAAGAGGGATTTTACAACAAAACTATTTTTGCTCAAGATCGATGGTGAGTGTCTTTGGCAAAATAATGTATGCAGAATTTGCAGTGTGCAAAACTTGTGAATTTGCTAGCTTGACATACGATCGAATTGGTATATATTCAGGACATTTTAGTTCTATTTTTCAGAAAATTTGCGCTGAACGGTACATCCTAATTCAACCCAAGAGCCAGCCGGTAATTTGCCTGCCAGGCGACCGAAATTAAATACTATTCTATAGAAATATAATTTTCATTTTCATTCTCCAGAACAATGATTTTGGGGGAAATACAAGATTTTTCTCCGCAGCATTGATACATCATGCATCATAACACAAGTATTGATCATTGATCTACATAATAGGATTGGTAAATGGTTAGATGTCAAAAACACAAAATTGCTCTTACCTAAGGATATCATGGATAACGTGTTGGAAGACTCCAAAACCTCCTCTAAAACATCATACATCATTAGACTTGTTCTGAAAATAAAAAATTAAAAAACCCAAGAAAATAAAGAATAAGCCCAGGCCTTTAATTTCAATATTTTTAGGGCAAGATCACCCATTTTAGGCACATTTTTAAAAGAGAGTACAAATAAGAAAAATTTAAATGAGCACACCATATCTTCAAGGCAAATGAGAGGGGCATTGAGGCCAAACCATAGGGCTTCCATGACCATTGCCTCTAGATGTCCATGTATTACTCTGAGCCCAGTAAATCTATCAAATCTTTTCAAATATACTTCACAAGACCTTTTCTGAAATATCAAGGAACTCATAATTGACTTTTTTATACAGCTTTACAAGATGAAGAAATGGTCAGAAGATAGAATGTGTATTATTTTGCAAATGACTTGCATATCAAGTGCTCAATAGTATTTAAATTGCACAATTATTATTACAGGTAATTTCGAGACAACTTAAGATAAAAACAAATAAGTGGAAGACGTTTTGGGGGCCACCAATGACATTACAGGAAATACATACATTACATGTAAATTGCTTCAGTTTCAGGAAATCTCTATGAATCACATTTGACTATTCATGATTTATATTACAGTCTATGGAAAACCCCACATTGGTGTCTTTTGATAATATACAAAGAAGCATATTTAGAAAAATATTTTGAAAAGTCATTTATCTCACAGGTTACTGGTTACAGTAATAAAGAAGGGCAGCTCCCTGGAAGCTGTACTGGGATGTCATGTGTAAATGGAGGTGACGAGGTGCAAGCTTCAAATCGCTAACATACATGTACTTTAAAAATGAGTATGCAGGGATGCAAGTAAAAACATGCATTTATTCATTTATAGCATGTTAGACCAAACTAGAGGCTGCGTTATGCTGATGGGGAGAGCAGCCTGTCTGGAAGTAGTTGGGTCCCACATAAAGAATGACATGACCTGGCTATCTATTCCAGTACCCAATGCCTGGCAAGAGCAGTCTATAGTCTATCAACTTCAATTGACTCGTGGTTTTCAAGTGTCATTCCATTAGTCTGTTCAATCAAGAGGTTTACTGAGAAAAAGAAACTTACTTGGGATCATTGAACCCCAATCTTGCAAGCATCTTCAGGATTTGAATCTGCAACCAAGGGGCGGGGACTCCTCGAAATTCATACTCCTGCGACAGTTTCCTCTGCACGACCTGTTTCAGAATACTGGTTAGAGGACGCACCAATGACTTGTGATGCTCAGGGTGTTCCTATGAACCAAAGTCAAAGGAATTAGAGATTTTCAAAGACCAGGGTTCCCAGCTTTTCAAGAAAAAAAATTTACCTGATTTTTCCCTGATGAAGTTTAAAAATTCCCTGATAACTATTTAAACCCATTCCAAGTTTTGCATGTTTTCTAAGTTGTTGCAATGAATTACATGTATTTTCAGTATAAAAATAATAATGTAAAACTGATTAGTACCATCATAACCAGTCATTCAATGGATGTTGTTTTGATATGCAACAAAATATAACAGAGTCTGACTGACTTCCGTGCTTTCGACTTTTGGGCTGATCAAAATTCCCTGATTTTCCCTCATTTGAGGCATTTTCCCCTGATTTGAGGTATTTCATATCAAATTCCCTGATTTTTCCCTGACTGGAAAAAAGTAAAATAATTTTCCCTGATGGGCTGGGAACCCTGAACACATATATATCGCCTCTTGGGCGATAAATGGTGAATCTATAGAGAGTCAAATATTTAAGACAATTATCAGCACGGCAGCCATGATGAGAGTCGACTACAACAGTAGTCAGCAATAAACACATTCAAGTTTTGAAAAGCATATCCAAAGCTTTAAATTTAGATACAACTTGTCAAAATTGATCAACTATATTTCCACACAAGTGCTTGATTCTCGAATACCATCAACATCTACACGTCTGCATCCTCTTAAATCACAAAAAGATAAACAAAACCAAAATACCTTAACGAGGGTTTGATAGATGTGTAACGCAGCAGTCATGACTCCTGGTGACCTATCACACAAAGCCTGTTGAAAATATTCTTTCATGTGACCTATGAGATGAGGACACTTCACTACAAAGCTGTGAAGAACCAGCACTGCTTTCCTTCTGACGATTTCACTGTTAATCAGAACACAAGATTACAACATCTTCAAAACTCAACAAACAATTCATCTTATTCTTGGCAATGATTTCATTATAAAAAGTTTAAGCATGCTTGGTCAAATTTTTTTAAAGTCTAATTTCAAATTGGGCAGACCTTCTTTATTTACTTCATTTAGACGTAATCATTTTTGTTCATATTTCATCTTGTCTGACTGGTACTTGTCTTGTTTAATAATAACTTTGGCTTATTTATCACTTAGTCTAATTACTATTAGGTCTAAGCCAAATTGAAAATCAGTGCCAAGGACCGAATTATGTCAAACTAAACAGGTTTAGCAACATTGATTTTCAGTTTGATCATTATTGTTAACACACTGTGGGTGTTGTGCATTCTTCTCAATAGAGAGAACCAGTAGAAATATATCAGGTCCAAGATCACAGTATGTGTAAAGGCCACCGCACACCTTACAACCCGACTGGTCTACAACTGGTCTGCGACTGAGTGAGGGGAGATGAATCGCAAGGTAGTCATAAGCTTCAACACCGCACATCTTACAATCCAACTACCCTGCTGTCTGCGACTCACCCATGCGCTTTTTGATCTTTGCCATAGCAACTGAGAAAATCGCGCTTACTACTGCGTATGCGCGTTGTATATCATATACGTATAGTGCAACTCTGCTGTCTGATTGGCTGGAAGTTGGATTGAGTTTGCGATCCAGTCATGAGGATTCAACATGTCAAATCCTAACGATTTTCCTTGCGATTTGTCTCGGACCGATCGCGACTCTCAAGCTGACAAGAGCTGTGACGTCACATCTCCCCTCACTCAGTCACGAGCCAGTCGTAGACCAGTCGGGTCGTAAGGTGTGCGGTGGCCTTAAGTACTCCAACCACGCAAAGAACACTCATCACCACCATCATCATGACCACCACTACTACCCCCACCATGATCATTATCATTAACTCACTGTTGATGTTGTACATTCTGTTCTATCAGTGGTAGTACAACCAGAAGCATCTCAAGTCCAATAAGATTAGAACATGCAGACAATCCTCCAAAGTCACCAAGAATACTATCATCATTGTCATCATCATCATCATCATCACCATCACCATCATCATCATCATCAGCACCACCACTACCACCACCACCATCATCATCACCTTCCATCATAAGCTCCCAAAATCAATACCATCACCATCTTTAAGAAAATTAACACTGTACCACCATCATCATCTTTACCATTACGTATAACTCACTGTTAATGTAGTTCCAACTGCTTTATCAGGTGTAGTACAACCGGAAGCATCTCTGGTACAATGAGATTACAACATGCTGTCAATCCTCCATTTTCATCAAGAATACTATCATCATCATCACCATCACCATCACCATCACCATCACCATCACCATCACCATCACCATCACCATCATCATCATCATCATCATCATCATCACAATCTTCCATCATCATCATCATCATCATCCTCATCATCGTCCATCATAATCTTCCATCATCACCACCACCACCACAATCAAGAAAATTAACACTTTACCACCATCACCAACAGCACCACCATCATCTTTACCATTACGTTTAACTCACTGTTGATGTTGTACATTCTGTTCTATCAGCGGTAGTACAACCGGAAGCATCTCAAGTCCAATGAGATTACAACATGACGACAATCCTCCATATTCATCAAGAATACTATCATCATCATCATCATCATCATCACCAGCAACACCAACACCATCACCATCAAGAAAACTAACACTGTACCACCACCATCATCATCTTTATCATTATGTTTAACTCACTGTTGATGTTGTACATTCTGTTCTATCAGCGGTAGTACAACCGGAAGCATCTCAAGTCCAATGAGATTACAACATGACGACAATCCTCCATATTCATCAAGAATACTATCATCATCATCATCATCATCATCACCAGCAACACCAACACCATCACCATCAAGAAAACTAACACTGTACCACCACCATCATCATCTTTATCATTATGTTTAACTCACTGTTGATGTTGTACATTCTGTTCTATCAGCGGTAGTACAACCGGAAGCATCTCGGGTCCAATGAGATTACAACATGCTGTCAATCCCCCACACACATCAAGAACATTGGTGCTATTCAGATCCTTCTGAATGGTGTTGATCAACAGCAGGATCAGCTCATGCTGACTGTTCAGGAACAGACTGACTCCCAAATATCCTGAAATTTAATAAAATACTAACTCTTTGAAATCAAAACTGAAAAATGTTTGTCATGAGAGAATATATGCGATGATTAGTTTGAGAGCAAAAAGGAAAATCAAACTAGCAGATAGGTGAAAATAAAACAATATTAGAGAAACAATTAGAAAGTATTGCGCTACTTTTTAAAAGATGTAAAAAATTGTAATCACTGTATCCCCTGGCGGATCCAGGGGGGGCAATTTTGAGAGGCACAACTTTGTAATGTAAAAATGCTGTTAAAACAGACGTGTGCACCCCCTTTTAAAAGTGAAGACCTTTATTTTATTTTTTTATTTTTTCGTGGACGAAATACCCTTAATTTTTGGTTGAAACCCTCTTTTTTCCCCCTTTTGTTTGCTTGTCAAATTTTTCATCGGGAAAATGTGCCCCCCCCCCTTTTGAAAAATCCTGGATCTGCCCCTGACTTTACCTATGCCAATAGGGAATTCAAATTGGCTGCATTGGTGATGTCATAGTAAATAAACATAAAGACTATTCTTGCTCCAATACATAAAATGGCTAAAAAAAAAAATTTTAAACCACAAATCCCCAAGGGGAAAGTTGTCCGTACCACTTGTTATTTACTTACTGAATTGATATTTTGTCCTATTGATCTCATTTTTAAACAGCCACTTCCTTATTCCTTGTCTGATTTCTTTCAAACTGTCACCATCATGTTTTTCTTATTTCAATCCTTATAAACTATCAAGGTTGGATAACATTTTTAGTAAGGACACAGAAAGTAATAACACCCACAAAGATTTAGGTAAATATGTTAGGACTGGATACATCTTACCAGTGGTATAATGAGCCAAAAATTTTGAGGGGGCAAGATATGGTGTATCAGGCAAAATTTTTTTTTTTTTAAGTGAGCGAAGCGAGCGAGCGAAAGTTTAGCCTTTTTAATACAAAATTCCGATTTGGTGATATATTTTTACATAACATTCAGAAAATAATACCTGTATGTTTCACTTTTCTCTCTTCCCTTTTCATTCCTATTTCTTTTCTTGGTCGAGATTTTTTTTTCGGGGGGGGGGGGGGGGGGAAGAGCGTCTAAAAGCCCCCCCCCCCCCCACCCATCTGTACACCACTGTATCTTACCAACTCTCTTGTTGAGAAGCACACCTTGCTGGGCCATCTTAATGGCATGGATGTAAGAAAAGGTAGCGGGCTGACCCAGCATCTCACAATAGATGAGTCGAACCATGAATTCTTTCATCTTTTTCTACAAGAAAACACAAAAGAAACAAAATTGATCATGAATATGAATTGTTAGTATCTATGCCATATTTTATGATTAATGTTAATAAATCCTGTGCATTAATCATAATTAAAAATTAGGACGATAGCCTAACAAACAAAAGAGACGATTTTAGGTTATGCAGTTGTAATCAATACCTTCCCTGTTGCCATGTCACAAATAGATGTAATTCATAAATGAAGGATGAAAATGTTTGTTTTGATGATCATATCAAAATGGTATTATTCCAGAACAGAATAGGATTTGTTAGGTCAAACAAAAGATAAACAACAAACTTACCATAGAGATGTCAGGTTGGGATAGGTTTTGTCTAATGAGTTCCAGCTCCTTTTGCACAATACGTTCCTCTTCCTGTACCAGGGAAATTATATTTGAAAATAGTGATTTTTTTTTATAAACAATTTATGTTCTGCCCTTTCCTGATCTTAAAGGGGAATCCAGCCTTGGCCATAAAATGTTTTGTTGGGAAGGAGAAAAATAAATTAAACAGAATGGTGAAAGTTTGAAAGAAATCGGACAAGCAATAAGAAAGTTATAGCTGCTTTAAAATTGAGATCACTAATACTATGTAGATTTCAAATTGGCAACTGGGTAAGTAAATTATGACAAGGGGCAAGGACAACTTTCCCATAGGCCATGTACTTTATTATCAGGGATTTGTGGTTTTCTCGTAAGTACCCATTCCCCTGGGGCAGTAATCTAAATATAACCCAGGTAGTACATTGTTTTATGTCCTCATGAAAGAAATATAATTTGAAATAAAACTTTTGGTAAAATTTGTTTAGCCATAATATGTATTGGAGTACATGGAAGAGTAGTCCTTGCCTTACATCACTATGACATCCCATATGCGACCAATTTAAAGTCTCCATGGGTATACTGATTACCAATATTTACAACATTTAAAAATTCATAACTTTCTTGTTGTTTGTCCAATATTGTTCAAACTTTCACCTATCAACTTGTCTGATTTTTCATTTCCTTATAAAAACAAGTTTTTATTTGGGTTGGATTCCCCTTTAAATGGATTTCATAATAAAAAATTCATGGAAAAATATCTAGAACTTTTGATTTGAAATATGACTAAAGAATTTTTTTGTCATAATGTTAATGAAATCATCTGAAAAAAAAACTGTGGCTTTTCCCCCCACCCCCCTCCTCCGAAAAAAGGCCTGAGAATTGTTTTTATACAGTAACAAAAAGATTTTTTTAAACTTGAATTTCACGATCCAGACATTTGATTAAGAAAGTGTTTAGATTTTGAATGGCATCTTTCGCACAACATGTGTTTTTATGATACCTTTATCCTTTCATCTTATCCTCGAATGAATTTTAAAAAAATAAAATAATAATCGTTATATGTTTATCCAAATTTTAATGACTTTAATGATAGGTTCAAGTAACGAGTATGACTTGAAATTTACCCCTTTTGAGTTGGCCCTTTTGATGGCTCTGAGGAGGCTGTAGAAACCACTCGATATGGTCATGTTCCTTGGTCCAGCTATAAGACCAGAATATGACAATGCCTTTTCCATGATGGTACGAGTCTTGACCTACAACTCCGACTAAATCATTGGAAAAGAAGATAGAAAAAAATGTAGTCAATGACACATTAATAAAGTCCAGATTCTTGCAATGTGTTCAACAAAAAACAGTTAGATATACAGGACCCACAATATGGAACTCATTACCAACTTCTATTACGGAGAATGTCTTTTTGAATACTTAAAAAAAATCTTAAAGTTTATTTGTTATCATATTAATTTCATTTCAATTTAATTTTAGCCTATATTAATTTCGAATTCTACCTGAGAGAGAGATGGGGTAGGGGGAGTGGGGGACAGGGAGTGGGGAAAGGGTGGCAAGACGTTGAATTCAAATATATGCGCCATCTAATATTATCATTATCATTATTATATTTGTATTTTGTTAACTTTTGGACTCCTACCATTTACAAGCTTTTAAAAAAAAGCTTTCTACAAGTGTTCAATTTTCCATTTATTTCTCTTATTTATAATATTCATTTGCTATGCTTATTTATTTGATCTATTTTTTTGTACATACATACCCAAAGTTCTTCTGACACTGATCACACAACACAGCTTTTAAGCTAGCTAACAAGCATGTTAACGACCTCATAGTTAAGGCTAAGCAAAAATACTATACGGACTTACTCTGTAGAGCTAATGTCAAAACAGTTTTTAAAGTTGTTAATAATCTGCTCCACAAGAATGTTAAAGGACAAGTCCACCCCAACAAAAAATTGATTTGAAGAAAAAGAGAAAAATCCAACAAACATAACACTGAAAGTTATGGCATTTTAAAGTTTCGCTTAATTTCACAGAACAGTTATATGAACATCCTGGTCGATGTGCACATGAGGAGACTGATGACGTCATCCACTCACTATTTCTTTTGTATTTTATTATATGAAATATTCTAATTTTCTCCTCATTGTCAACTGAAACAACGATCAATTCCTCTCTGAACATGTGGAGTTAGCATTGTTTAATACTATATGGTTCAGTCAAGTTTGTCCTTATTGTCAAATCTGTAAAAAATGAAATATTGTATAATTCAAACAATAAAAAACAAAATAGTGAGTGATGGACATCGTCGGCTGTCTCATTTGCATGTCACTGAGTTGTGCATATCACTGTTTTTTGAAAAATAAGCGAAACTTTTAAATGTCATAACTTTCTTATTTTACATCCAATTTCGATGAAATTTTCAGCGTTATGGTACTTTGAGTTTGATTTTCTCTATTTATTCAAATCAACAATTATCTGGGGTGGACTTGACCTTTAAATTTCTCCCTGTGTATGATATTCCTCTTGATCTAGCAAATCATTTTACTTGAATTTATTTGTCTGGGATACCGAGTGTGATATTTTGACGCGAGATATGGTGATTTAGGTAAGAAAGTTTCACCTTTTATAATTTATTCGAGATTTTGCCCATGTTGCCGGATGATTTTGTAGTTGGGAGTGAGCTAGTGAATGTGTGGTGTACATGTCTAGAGTGTGTTGGTGATTTCAGTGGTATATTGCTGAGTCTGCTTAACGTGCCGCACACCGAACCCTGGCTACGCACCAACGCAGTTACTCTAGTCTAGATTCTATTCTTGATGATCAAGTTTTAATAATTTGTCTGATTGCTCTTTTGCCTTGGAGCTCTTGACTAGCCTGGAGGCGTCTGGGGAGTGAAAGTAATGTATACAAACCATGTATACCATGTATACAAACATGGTGCAAAATGCTCATCAACAGTTTTTACTCTTTCCTTTTTAATAGTTACTCCAACAGAAAATAAAGCATATTACATTCATTCAACTGTTACAAAAATTATAAATAAATGAATTAATTATATTTCATATTAAATGATGTACTGCACAGGTTCTTGTAAACCCCCAAAGATTACACTATACAGTAGTATGTGTGTTACTGTACTGTTTTTTTTTGCAAGAAATTCAATTAAATCTAACATTCATAAACTTTTCCTTTTGACCTACATGTATTAGAGACCTGCATGTCGGAAGAAATACTCCTCTTTGATGTTTGATGTTAGATTTTTCACCTTTGATATAACATATTAGACTTCTTATTAATATATATGTACATGTATTATGTTATTAATGTATTATGTTATTAATCACAGTAAAATGTGCGACACATGGATAAACAATTATCCAGCAACCCTTAGGTGGGCAGAGGCATAACATGGAATGTAATATCCAGTCCAGCATGGGTGCACCAATGGCAAATAAGGTTTTGGCCATTTCCCATACGGTTAATCTCTAATTTCTTTGCTCTATTGCAGGATTTCGAATTACCTATGACAACACACAAAAAATATTGTGAGGCGGCATGAAGGTAGCAAGAAGGCCCGAGATGGGATTAATATATGGACGACCATATTTGCGGCCGAAGATATGGTACCATTTACGGATACTTGTGATGATAGTGATACCACAATACCTGCATCACAAATCCCATTGGAGCACCTCCTCCAAACACAACAGGATCTTAGTGCACTGCATAAAGCCATGCTGTTTCAAATACAGAGAATACTAGCTGAGAATTTTGCGACATTCAGAAGGCCCAAAGCTCAAGATCGACAACATCAAAATGAATCCTCCGAGAAAACCAAACTGGTAGGTGATCTTCTTATAATAATGATATTGGTCATGCATCTATATGAAGTCATATGTAGATGTACTGTAGAGGAAGAGGTGAGGGGTCCAAAACATGCAAAAGGAAATGGTACTAGGAACTTATCTACAAAGAAATTGAAAAGACAACTACCATCATCCCATCAAGCTTGCCGCTCCCACCTTTCTTTACCTTTCCTTCTCCCAAGTCCCTACCCTCCTCTCTCCCGTCTTACATGTACATGTACATGTATATGTGCAATATGCACAATCATAGCTTACTAATAAAGGGAACAAAGATGT
Organism: Lytechinus pictus; assembly: GCF_037042905.1. Lineage (NCBI taxonomy): Eukaryota > Metazoa > Echinodermata > Echinoidea > Temnopleuroida > Toxopneustidae > Lytechinus > Lytechinus pictus. The sequence goes on from NC_087247.1 coordinate 6,588,414, forward strand.
CACATTCTATTTCTAATTCAAAGTAATATAAAAACTTTGTTTTTTCTCCCAACGATGATTGACTTAACCTTCAACAGCTGAAATCCTCACTAACTTACGATGATCCAATATGAGCAAAATAATGAATTATTCAAAATAATTCTAATAATAATAATAATAGCTTTAGTTTTTATATACATGTAGCACTTTACCGGAACGACTTGCTTTACAGCATACATGTATCATTGCCTTTGCCATTGAATTCATTTCAATCCCACCCAAAAAATGCACAATTTCTACTCTCTAGGGAGCATTCCTTGCATTTATCGCACCCTCATAATGCTGGCAAATTCAAATACACAACTTTCGCATCCTACCTGATATACATTTAGCACCTGAGTCAAGATTGGCAAACTGGGGATTACATGTACCGCTTTCCAAAGGACGCTAGACCGCGGTGGGATTCCAACGTACGACCTTCTGTTTGCAAGGTGTGAGTCAGAAGCACTACACCATGACTCTTCTACAATTAATAATTTCTTGAAATAAAATACAAAAGAAAAAAAATGTCTTCCTAATTTTCATACTTGCTTTATTGCTCACTTCATTGCTTTGTATACCTACAGTACATGTAAAAAATCTTGCATTTATACTTTACATTTGGGTTGGATAAAACTTTGTGTAAAATATGCTTTTTATTTATAACATCCACATGTACTTATTGTTATGGTCAACTTGGTTTTTCATCAGTTCAATGTCAATGAAGAAAAAAGGTTCTTTAGGCCTTCACAAAAAAAAGACAGGGAAGATGGACTATAAAAGACAGAAGTATGCAAAAATCAGATCATTCTTACATGCCTTAAAAACCCTCTAATATTTCTTTATCAAAAATCTTCAGGCCCACATTGGTGCAATGGAGGAGAATCCTTCTAAATGTGGAGGGGTCATTGCAGTGATGAAACAAATCAACAAGTATGTTCCCCAAAGAGAAGATGACATCTACCCAATTATTCTACACAGCGATGGAGGCGCATTCATTCATGGAGTAAATGGGAAACGAGCGCTGGCACACCTGGCAAATTCTATGGACAGGCTTGATGGCCTCATTCCCACTGCGCAAGAGTTCCATAAACGAGGAATTTTGATAACGGTAAGTACATGCATCAGTAAGAAGATTCACCAACTTTTTTTGGGGGGTTAACTCCAAAGCCTAAGTTTTACAAAGTGAAATATTCATATTAATACAATTTAGTGACTTTTTTATATTAAGACCTACCATAAGAATTTCAAAAATAATGTTTGTTTTACATTGGCTGCTTCATTCACATTTAAGTCCTTACATTGGACTTAAATGTGAATCAAACCTTGTATAAATGTTAAAGTATTTTGTATAAAAGTAGAAAATATACACAAGAGAGGTGAAAGTTATAAAACAAATCTGACAAGAGGAAAAAAGAAAATGTTGTGATATGCAACAAATACTTGACCAAATTAAATTAGATTTTTTATTATTTGCAGGTCAACAGATCAGACAATAAAAACAATTATCTTACATATCTTGAAGAGTCAGTACTGGTTTTTCCTGAATTTAATCAAAAGAAAATCCAACTTGGCTGGCAAGTGGCAATGATTCCTTAAAGTCCATAATGCTGGCGATGATGAAATTGATGTTGAAACATGATGGATAATTGCACTCACTGTAGTGATCACTGACGTCGGGATGAACGGACGTGTGTGACGAAGCCTCCGCCAAGCATACAATTAACAATTGTCCAGATAATCTTGACCATTATGGGTGGACCCGATAGACCAAGACGAGGAAAGGGGGGATCGTTGGCCGATAACTCCCCTAAGCCCAAGCGTCCCTCTCCCGCTGACAACTCTGCTGCCCAAAATGACGACACTGACGGCGACGACTCCACACTATCCAATGCTATCCAAGCAGCCATCAATAAACTACTCACCAATGAGAATTTTATATCTAAGCTGGTTTCGGCTATCAAGACAAAGCTGCTGGATGAGATATGTGAATCTCTGAGATCGGAAGTGAGAGACTCGTTGAAATTTGACATTGACAACGCCAACGACAAAATGGCGTTGCTCGAAAAACGAGTAGATGTCGTCGAGGACGCCATGGACGAAGCAGAGCAGTACTCTCGAAGAAACTGCCTAATCTTTGCTGGTATCAACGAGACGCAAGACGAGGACGTGGAGAGGAAAATAGTGAACATATGTAAAGAGGACCTCGGGGTAACCATCAATGAAAGCGACGTCGACAGATGCCACCGACTCGGGAGCCCAAACAACAAAGGACAGAAAACTCGCAAACAACATCGGGACGTCATCGTAAAATTCACGAACTATCGGAAGAGAGACTCCATCTACAAGGCTAGATTCAACCTGCGAAAGTCATCGAGTAAGTCAAAGCATATTTATATCAATGAAAGCCTAACACAGAAGCGGAATAAACTATATTGGAAAGTCAAGAAAAGTCTCAGAAGCAATGATTACAAACTCTGGACACAAGATGGTAAAATAATTGTCAAAAAACCAAACGGCGAAAAGGTGTCTATTGCCAGTGAAAAGGACCTGTCCAAAGTAAACTGAACACTCGAACTCTATACAGACTGTCAAAGCTAGAGGTAAATCGTGGTGTTTATTGTCATATAGCTTTGTCTTTGTTGAATGTTGTTGTTTTCTTTATTTTTAAAGTATTGTTATTTTGTTTTATGTGATTTTGGTTAACGACGCTCATTCTTCGTTATTAACCTTCTTGTTTCATAGTATATTTCATGTTATTGCATGTTATAGATTATCCCAGTACCGAAGAGTGGTGAGTCAAGTGACATCGGCAATTATAGACCGATCTCACTTTTGTCATGTCTATCAAAAATACTTGAAAAGGCAGTACATGCCCAACTTTACGATTATTTACAAGAATACAAACTGCTGTCACAGCGCCAATCGGGTTTTCACCCCAAGCACTCAACCGCAACTTGTTTAATTGAAATAACTGACTACCTGTTAAATAATATTGATTGTGGCTCAATAACAGGTGCGATATTCCTTGATCTGAAAAAAGCCTTCGACGTAATATCTCACGAAATATTGTTTAATATCAAAAATGCCATATTATGGTATAACATCGGTCGAATTAGACTGGTTCTCATCATACCTAACAGATAGACAGCAATGTGTCTCGTTTCAAGGCGTCCAGAGTGATTTTTTACAGATCTATTCAGGTGTGCTGCAAGGGTCAATTTTGGGCCCCCTGATGTTTTGTTTATTTCTAAATGATATTTGTAACTTGAAATTTAGTAATCAAATCAAGATTGCACTTTACGCTGACGACACGGCTCTGTTTTGTAAAGGAAATAATTCAAAAAGCACTCAGAAAAAATTACAAAAACATTATGATTTACTGTGCAAATGGTTTGAAATAAATAATATGGAAATCAATGCAAAGAAAACCAAAGTGATGGTTTTTGGGACGAAACATAAAACTAAGAATCTAAGTATGAATATCTTTCACGGAAGAGAATACCTTGAGAATGTTTCTGATATCAAATATTTAGGGGTAACCCTTGAACAAAGTCTAAGTTGGACACCGCACGTCTTTAATCTAACTAATAAAATCAACCGGGCTATTTCATGCATTAGAAGGATTAAATGTTACTTGAATCGACGCATTCTCAAGCACCTTTACCATGCTCTTGTTCTCCCACATATAGATTATTGTTCAGTTGTTTGGGGTAAGTGTAAAAAGAAAGATTTGCTCAAATTACAGAGGACGCAAAACAGATATGCTAGATTAGTCATCAATGCAGACTATCGTACCACAAAGGATTTCCTTTTAAACAATCTTCAATGGCAAAGTATTGAAACTCGCATCAACTACCACTACTCTATTTTCGTATTCAAAATACTCAATAATCTAGCCCCACACTATTTAGAATCTTTTGCCTGTAAACGACCACTCTTTTATGTTACTCGTCATTCTACCCTAAGTCCTCTATTTATTCCGAAACCTAGGACAGAATTTAAAAAGCGATCTTTTTCTTACATCGCTCCAAATATCTATAATAATCTACCGACTCATATACGTACGGCAACTTCACTCCAAATGTTTAAAAGTCAAATCAGGCCACTCTCTTTATTGTTTTAATGCATGCACTGGTCCTATTTATAATGTCTTTTGCCATGATGTTAATATATTTTGTTTTTGTTTTAATGTTATCGTGACGTTTTTTTTTCTTTTTGGTTTTATATATTTGTGATACTTTACGTATTTTTTGTTTGATTCATTTTACCTTTTGTTCTATTATTTGTCCTTATATGCTACCTGCTTTATGCCATTTTATATCAATAATTTTCAAAGTCTTTTAAATTGTCAATTTTATAACTTATTTATAAATATAAATTTTACTTAGTTTAATTTTAGTCACACGTTATTAAAGTAATTTCCTTTATTTCTATGATTTTGTCTTGATTTTAATCTAGGTTTTTAATTTTTGTTTTGATTCATTTAATGTGATATCATTGATATGTCATGTAATTTTGATTGTGTATTGTATTTTACTTTATATTAATTGTATTTCATTTATTTTGTAAATCTTTCTATGTCTACAGGGCTCTTTTGTAAAGCAGGCCTTTGGGCTCTGAAAGGACTACCCTGTTTTTAAATAAAACTGAATAAATAAATAAATAAATAAATAAATGTCTGTGAAGATGAAGTTGTTGATGATAAACACTCAATTTTAGCAAGCCATTAGTTGACAAATATTGTTTACAACAGGCTGATGATCTGGATGAGAACTGAGAATTCCTGTCAAAATAACTGCAAACAGTTAATTTATGGTGTGCAAATATTTCCACAGAAGTTAATTTTATATTCTACGTGAAAATAAGCTGTGCTCTGACATGAAGTCTACCATTAATTTCTGAGTTCTAATCTGATATGATCCTTGAAGAAAATGCAAGCTTTCATTTATAACTTTCCACTATTCTGAAAGCTTCTAGTTTTGTCTTTAAAAATAACACTCTCTTTTTTTTTCTAGAGCATTACCTTTCTAGAAGACTCTTGGATGACCTCAGTGAAATTAATGCAAACAGCATTTAACCCTACAATGTATTGTCCTTTTTTTTCCACTGCTGGATCTTTATTGTAAATTACAGAAATAACAGACATCATTACACTGTTCTCATTACATATGCCTGCACATAGCAAAGCAAAGCTTAAAGGGACATTTAGACTTTGTGAACAGCTGATTTTAAAACATTCTCAAACATAGATGAAACATGTATGAGAACCTGTATTTTTCCTCCTAACCCCCCCCCCCAAAAAAAAAAAAAAACGATAAAAAACTCTGCTTTAGACAGAAGACAGTAGCAATTTATTAGCCTCATTTTAAGAACCATTACTAAGACACATTCAGCTTATGCCCAGTTTTCCTCAATTAAAGAAGTCTGTTGTATGTAGGCCTACATCTTCCTTTTCTCTTACGTATTTTAATAGGACTCGATGAAGATGCTCTACTCGGAGGCATCAGCGAGGTGTCCAGGTACTCTCGCGAACATCAAAGAGGAGTATTTCTTCAGACATGCAAGCAAGGAAGCGATGAAAAGCTTCAACCACACAGAGGAATTTCTGCATTTCAGTGTGGAAGCCTTCATTGTTCTCCTCGCAATGGACATCATGGAAATCAAGACGGTAAATTGTGAAAACAAATGAGTACCAAAGGGATGATGTCACAAATATGTTATTTCTTCAATTTCTGCATTTTTGATAGCATATTTTGGAAGTCAATGTACTGTCGGCATGATTCCAAAAATTAAAAATCAGGCCAATGATTGATTTTAATGGGGCTAATCATAATATAAAAGCTCCTTCAGCACCTCGCAAGAATTATTTGTGTGCTATATACAAATCCTATATTATTATTTACCAGCAGCAATTACACATGGCAGCGCAGCACAGGGTATATCATTTTTGTTTATCAAGGTGTGGTATAAAAGTATAACGTTAACATGCAAAGAGGGAAATTTGATGATGTCCCATTTGAAAAATAGAGAATTCTTTATTTCCAACAAAAAACAAAATTATAAATACATGTGTATGGGGTAGCACCATTCGTATGGCACGATTTCTAATAGCTGCCACTTGTTGACAATATCATAACAACTTTTAATGAGACAAGTACAGGGCCTGGTGAAATCAAGGTTTGAAAACTGTGATAATGCTACAATGTAGGCCCCGAGTCATTAAGTTTGTTATGAAAAAAATGTTAAAATCCTATAAATAAACAGGTGGCTGGTGGTGGTTAGAAAAGAGAAACCCTTCCTTGCTGAAATGTCACATTTAGTACATGTACCTTCACATGGATGAAATAACCATCAATGTTCTATATGACGTGCATTATGGATTTTAATATACAGTACGACATAAATAGATTCATTATTCATGATTTCTATCATTCTTGGGCCATCAATTGGTATAGAATTTATAACTTTTCTAAGAATTTTGTAATTTGTGCATAGCCCACTGTTTATTTCTTAATTTATTCTTAATGTGTACCCACAGGTAGATTTTCATGTTAATTGACCGAGTGTGACATGAACTGAAAGTACCATCATCTTTCATCAACTTTTAAGGAATTATTTCCTTACTTCCACCAATAGGGTGCCAAAATCGATAAATTTTCATGCATTTAAAAGGCATGTACATATTGACTCAGCCCTAACCTGTAATAACATGCACACTTGTTCACTTTCTTCATCCAGATTGATGAAATTCCCAAGGGATATCCCACAAATGGCCCACCACACACAAAATCAGCATATCAACTGAAAGTTGCCATGGAACTACTCCAAAGGATATGGAATCCTATTCCGCAGGATGCCATAGACTCGGTCACTTCAACACCTAGTAACTCTTCAAAAGTAGTTGCAGCAAATCAGCCGTATCCATACTGCTTTTGCAAAAAGGGTAAATTTGCATTATGAAAAGCGTTTTGTAAAGGTGGAATAAGAATAAGTTACATATACATGTAGCTTGCCTTAGAAAAATCCCAACTTTATTTAACAGATGATTTAGGTAGAATTTTCAGCTATATGCTTGTTTGATCATCTTTTTTCAACTCTTTTTGTTGGCTTAGTACAGGTATTTCTTAGTTCTACGAGTTCATACTTGCCAATCAGACCAATCCCAATTTAGACAAATGATAAGTTTTGATGTCAAACTGGTTCTAATAAATGCAGAAAAAAATTCATTACATGCTAATATAGTTTTAAAAAATAAATCCTTGGAAAGATACAAGAGCTATTACTACCTTGGTTATATCAAATGAAACATAGTCTGTGATTACTTCATGTATATTCAACAAACCTTCAATAATAAATTTATTTTGGGAACAAACTTGACATCAGGGAAAACTCTTTTTGACACAGAAAATATATAGAAATTATATGGTATTTTCATTTCCCCCCCCCCCCATTTCTGACATCTGTCAGAGACAGATGAGCCTATGGTAGGCTGTTCGAACGACATGTGCCGAAACGGGCTATTTTTTCATCTCAGCGAAGTTGGACTGACCCCACAAACCGTTCCACAGAAAGACGATTGGTATTGTTCCGCTGAGTGTCAACAGACCAAAAGATCGCCCCTCTGCATCTGTGGAGTCAACAAGAAGGGCCACCCAAAAGTGGTGTGCTCTAACAATAACTGTCCCTATGGAAAAGTCTTTCATCTCAGCTGCCTGAGATTAAGACAAATGCCAGGTATTTCTTTCTAATTGTAGAATTGAAGTAAAATTAACCATGAAAACTTTGTCTTGTCCCATAAGAAGAGGCCTACAGCAAAGAGTTTGATTTAATCTAAATGCAACTAAATTAAGCAAATGCTGCTTCTGGTATGTTGAAATCAAGTTGCCTTTAATTAATATTAATATCGAAGTAGTTGCAGGAAGCACTGATTTCATGAGAAAGTCTGTAAACCATTGTCATAACATTATCCAAGAGATATATAAGGACACATAAATTGAACTAAGATTCAAATCAAGCACATTACGCAATCAATCATTCAAGAATCCTTTTGGCACATATTTTCTCCATACAAAGACACTTCATCATTTAACTGGAATCGGTATGAGATTTTACCACAACTGGAATTTGTGTGTACAACTGCAACTCTTTATGTAACAGTTACCTCATCATGGATTTGTATGGACATATTTTACTAGTGCTGTGTCATCAACGTTCAATCAAATAATCAAAATCCTTGGGGGAACAATAATTATGTTTAGAGGTATGTACAGCTGAGATGTGAAATAACCAAAAATTCTGATATTGAAGAACATTTCAGAATTCAACAGTACCTTTCTAAAAATATATAGAATATCACTCTTTATTACACTAGATGTAGAACTACTAAAGGAAAAGGAGTTACATGTATCTCAATAAATCCCTCCTTTATACTCATATTTCATGTACAGACCCTGATTGGGAATGTCCAGTATGTACAAACGACACGCCAGAAGCAAGACGAGATGGAATATTACAGTATTCCTTGTGTGTTATATGGGAGGGTCTGCAAGACCTTGTTAGAAGAGACGCCATCAGGCACAATAATGGGCCACAAATGTTGGCATTCTGGCAAATAGACATGGGTCAGTTCTGGTCTGCTGGCCATAAGAATTACCTGCTCATGGGCCACAGATTACTCACAAGTAAGTTACATAAAACACAATCATTCGACTGAAACAGCCTTGTTAAAGGTTGCAAACGATCTCTTGTTAGCAGCTGACAGTGGACTTGAAGCATGTCTGGTACTATTAGACTTCTCGTCTGCATTCGACTGCCTGGATCACAAAACACTCTTCAAGCGACTTGAAACCACTTACGGCATAAATGGATCTGCGCTTGAGTGGATTAAGTCTTATCTGTGTGATCGTCTCCAGAAAGTAACAGTAAGGGGTTCTTTGTCACAGACATTCCCTCTCCGATGGGGTGTCCCACAAGGGTCGGTTGTGGGCCCTTTGCTTTTCACCCTCTACACTGGACCTCTTTGCGATGTGATTGCTTCCCATTATGGCATACATCACGTTATGTATGCTGATGATACCCAGCTGTATCTTGTTATGAGAGCAGATGACGACGACAGAAATGGTGCCATATATAGACTCACAGAGTGTTTACGTGATATCAAGTCTTGGTCCGTAACCAACAACTTGAAGCTCAACGAAGCAAAGACTGAAATGCTGCATATATCATCCCGGTTCAGGCAGCAGCGTGATGATCTCTCTCCCCTTGATCTGTCGGGAACGTGCGTTCAGAATTCGGATTTTGTCTGTGATATCGGTGTGATCTTAGACAATCACCTTTCTCTTGCACAACACATCCGCAACAAGTGCAGGACTGCTTCTTGGGGTATAGCTAGAATTGGCCGAATCCGCAAGTACCTCAACACTACATCTACTGAAAAGCTCATTCATGCATTTGTTTCTTCCCATCTGGATTACTGTAATAGCCTCCTAGCCGGTCTTCCCCAATCCCATATTGCTCCCCTCCAACGGATCCAGAATACAGCAGCCAGATTGGTTACCCGGACTAAAAACCATGAACACATCACCCCAATCCTGAATTCTCTACATTGGTTACCAGTTCAGCAACGCATTGTCTACAAAATTCTCCTTCTAGTCTACAAGTGTATCCATAATCAAGCTCCCTCTTATCTACAGAACCTTGTCTCCCTCCGATCCTCATCAGTTTCATCCGCATCCAGACATCTCCGCTCCCACACCACTGCACATTTTCAACTGCTGCCCGGACCAAGAACTAAAACCAACTACGGTGACAGATCCTTCTCAGTTATTGCCCCGAAGCTCTGGAACAATCTCCCCATTAATGTACGTGAGGCATCATCGTTAGAACTGTTTAAGTCTCTCCTTAAAACCCACCTCTTTTAATAAGTTTCACTTGCCTATTTTTCGCTTCTTTTGTTCTGAATGAAATTATCCCCCTTAGTTAATTGGCATTATCATATTGTGTTCAGATTTTTAAGTCGGATTGTAAGCTTAGTTATTAGGATTATTTAGATTTACATACATGATTATCAACCCGTTATATTTAAGTTGTGTATTACCGATTATCTCTTTATTTGTACGTATAATTAATTTTTCGTAATTTTGTTTTCACTTTCAGTTCCTTTGTTGTTCTTTTTCTGAGATATCTTGTATTTTCCCCCTTCTTTCTTAGCGCTTTGAAACTTTTGTATAAAGCGCTCTATAAATTTGGTATATTACTATTATTATTATAAAAAAATGTTTTGTAGTGTGCACAATAAATAATGTGCATGCTTTTTTATGCTTATAATATTTAGAACACATCTTCAATCAAGCTTATTCCAGAGAACTAATTCCACAAAATAGACCCTACAGGTGCATTTATATTTGAGCATACATTATCTTTTAATTCAAGCTCTTAAAAACTAGAATTATCACTGAAAGTGACTTCACCAGCCCACCTTTAATTGGCAGGGGTATGAAATACATGTACTTGTATGCTGCGTTCACAAAAAGAACAAACTCGTCTATTCCCAGCCAGTTTACTATATCTGCTAAACGGACTGGGACAAATTAACGAGTGTTGGTGTCTTTCTATCTATGTGATCTTAAGCCAAAGGCCATGGATTATGCACATTATCTAGATACTTTACTTTATTTAACTCATAAGAAAGGTGTTTATATCTACTGAAATTTGTACAGAGACCACCTCATATAAGTTAAAGATGAAACATATTAAAAAAAAAGAATCTGATGGGTTCAAAGTAAAGAAATGTTCAGATTTTGGATTTCTATGAAATTATCTGAAAAGACATACACTTCTCATGCATTTTCATTTTTCAAAGGTATGGCAGGCTGGGAGAAGGCCAGAATAAGACACGACCTTCAATGGAACCGAACCGCGAATCTCCAAGGGATCAAGGGAAAGTGTCTCCCACTTGACAGAGTGTGCGAAATCCTTGACAAATCATCGAAAGGTATGTAATACACATACATTTTGGTAATGTTCCCAGACTGAGGAACTACATGTACATGTACTACCAAATTTTCTTGTCAGATATTTGTAAATAATCACATATACTGACCATATCAATTCAACATATATCAAGACTGAAGACAGCCCCTGACTGTACACCTCCAACAGACTTTCATAGAAGCCAGCGTAGGAAGTACATGAGGCTGATGGGTGATTTTGCACTCATGACAGCCCAATAGCCCCTAAAATTCCCCCAAGATGCATGCTTTGGTGAGACCATTCTTTCTAGAGTCACTCCAAGATCCATTCCAAACAATATTCAAGATTTAGACAAATCAATAATCTAACTGCGGCAGAAGAATATCTGTTTTTATTGCACAATTTTCACTCCTAAAGGTAACCCTTCAAAAGAAAGAAATAGCACTCCCCCCCCAAAAAAAAAAAAAAAAAAAAAAAATCAGAAATCACCCTGTGTGGAAAAGAAAAATGGCCCTTTCAAAGTAATTATTATTTCCTACCATAAAAGAAGGTCATGCTGAAAACACCAAACTTCCTCATCATTTTATGGCTCTTTAATCCAGTTTATTTTATGTGATATACATTTTAAAATTTCAACATTTGCTACAATGACAGGCAATTTGGCAAGATCAATGACACCAAATTTAATGAAAATACATGAATTTAGTATGGGATAATGGGTCCATTGTACAAAGTAGTGCTCTCTTTCTATACCTTTCATTAATATTAAACATGTATATTTGGGCGTAATTTTTGACAAGTCTTTGAACATGGATGCACATATTTCGTCTACCTGCAAAAAGTGCTTTCTATCACTTGCGAAACATAGCGAAGATTTGCAGATTCTTCTCTGAACCAGATGCTGCAAAAGTCATCCATGCCCTTGTCACGTCGCGAGTGGACTGCTGTAATGCCCTGCTTGCTGGTCTACCACATTCTTCGGCCTCAAGACTACAAAGAATACTCAACAACGCTGCCCGAGTTCTTAAAGGAGTGGGCAAATACAAACATATTACTCCAACCCTAAAAGAACTCCACTGGCTTCCTGTGTCGAGAAGAATTGAATACAAGATCCTGACATTAGTGTTCAAAGCTCTTCACGATGCAGCACCTACTTACATCAAGGATCTCCTTGTCGTGAAGCAGTGCCACTATTCTTTACGATCCTCCACATCTACCACCCTTGTGATTCCGCGTAGCAGGACCAAGCATTATGGAGATCGGGCTTTTAGCTATGTGGCCCCAGTTATGTGGAATAGACTGCCAAGTACTATCAGGAATATGAACACTCTGAAGACATTCCAATCAAGTGTCAAATATTACCTATTTTTACAATCATATTAGTGAAGGCCATGTCTTTTCCTCATATGAATGTTATGTTTGATGATTTTAATTGTGATTATTTCCAATGTTTTTGTTTATTTAATATGTAGCGCCTTGAGTAATGATCCATTAGAAAGTGCGCATTAGAAATACTTATTATTATTATTATTATATCACAGAAGAGGTCTTATACCCTGAAAGATTTCACTGGACATAACTTTTTATAAAGTACATGTATCACATTGACTCTTTTCAGTGTGCGATTCAACAACCAATGACTTTTTTATCAGAGTTTGTAAAGTTCTTCTACTTTTAATAGGGGAATTTGAGAAGACATTGACACCTTCCCAATTGCTCAAAAACATACAGACATGTGAACTGTATACCAACATTAAAAAGGGAAGAAGCATCATTACAAATATGGTGGATTCTGAAAGAGATGAGAAACATCTTAAGAAATAAAGACCTGTCACTTTGAAGAAATCACATCAATTTCAGAATCATCATAGAAAGATTTATAAAAATAAATAATAGGATTAATCTTCACACTTTAATGAATTCATACAACTTCAAAGAGATTCAAACAAAAGGGAAAATCATCAAGAATTTGCTGTTTTTATAGTACACACAAAATATGTGTTTTCTATGGCAAAAAAAATTGCATCAGACGTTACCAATTTTACTTTTGTCTGAAAAGTGACATCCCTAAAATTGTGTTCATTGCTTTAAAAAATATATTCCTAATACATGTACTACTAGTTACTAGTATATAATAGGCCTAATCGTATAAGCAATTTAATTCTGATTTTGACTCTTACAGGTGTCCTCTCAAACAGTACAAAATACTCAGGAAAGAACCTCATCAGAGCCGGTGCTCTTGGAGGTCCAGAGTCTAGTCGATTTGATCAGTCCAAACTGTTGGCCTCAACTTCAAGAAAACACACTATCAGTACCACATACAACAAGAGGAAGATGAAGACCAAAAGAGAGCTTATTCCACACTTTGTTAAGTTAATGTCTTCAAAAGGATTGTTCTCTGTGAAAGCGGGAAGGTCTCACAAGGCGTTTCCAAACTTCAAGCGAACGCAACCTCTTGAACGCTTGGGGAAGCTAAAGTCAAGTTTAATGGAAGCCTCCGTGAAATTAGACTGGGAACGGCCAGACATTCAACTAGAGGAACAGGTAAAAGAATACTTATTGACCAAGTATTAAAGGGAGTAGAAAAATCATCACCATAAAGAGTAGAAAAATCATCACCATAAAATGTGGATGAAAATTATATGGCATTATATGTTGAAACTCAATGAATACATGTGCTGATTGGGAGTCAAATGTCATCGTTAAAAGATTTTATTTTGCCTGTGAGACTGCATTTTGCTTTCCTTCATGACAATTTATGAATACTCCAAAGGACAGGCGAGAACACGTTTACTAAGCTACATTTCGAAAGATTCGAATGAAGTCTTTATGTTAAGCAGTCATGCTCTATACATCTTGATATTTCTTTTCCATATCATATGTGTTAAATGTGATAAACATGCATATAAAGATTTTCTGATGGAACAGGTTGCTGAGGTTAGTTTATATATAGGTTCCAAACAATTGTCTCCAATATTTTTTCATGGATACATTTGCTCATTGCAGTTAGTATGGTTACATGTAAGTCAGGATCAATATTATATCCAATTGTGGCTATTACAAGCAGCAACAACAGAGATATCTCAATACTATCTCTTTAATTTATACTTCCAAACAATATTGATTCATGATATTAAATGTTTTTATTTCAAAGGAATGGATAGTAATACATGTACTCTAATTATTCATTTATACCTGGAATACAGTAGCTTAGTACAAATTTACTTTACAAGTCAGGTTTCAGAAGGTCAATGTTTTGTTCAATATTTGGAGTTAAAAGCAAGGAAGATTGAGAAATCTCACATCTGCCATTTCAGATATTTTTTAAAGTCATGGTTCCAAGTAATGTTGATATTACTCTTTCAGAGTCAGGGTTCAAAATCTCAATGTCATATTCTATGCTCGGAATCAGAAACAAATATAATGGAGGAGTTTCAAAATTACTTTTCAAGGCTTTCATTGAAGTCATACCTTCAAGCAATATTCAAAGTTTTTCTTCAAAATGTGAATTTTTTTATATTTTGAAAGGATTGAGAGTAACCTTTTATTAGAAAATGTATACTTAAAAAGGTATGCTTGTGAAATTAAAACCAGAACAATATATTTTTCTAAGTTGTACGGAAGTTCTAGTATTTACAATTGGAATACGTGTATCCCTACATTATGTGATGAAGTTTAGCTGTAGCCATTTCCAATGCACTGGTATGCCTGCCTGGTTGTTGAACATTAAAGCTGCCTTTGTTATGCAAAGTCCTTGTGAAATTGACATTCTGAAATATTTGGAGCCGCGAAACATCTGTGTTAACTTGCCTTGCTCCCTTACTCAATTCAAAATGAATCAAATGAATTATCCAACCACTCTCTTTTATGATAGATTTTGTATGGGTGTCTTCATAATGTTGTTGTCATTTGTTGACTGTAGCTATTTACGAGTGATTCTATGACTGTGAAAGTATTATCTTTTAACTGCCGTGGACTAGGAAATGCTACGAAACGAAGAGATATCCTTGCATATATAAAATCTAAAGGAGCACAGATATATTGTTTACAAGATACTCATTTTGTTCCTGAAATATGTCTTTCAGTGAAGAGGGAGTGGTTGGGTAAATGTTATTTTTCCTGTAACAATTCTCGCTCGAGAGGAGTAGCTGTTATGTTTGACAAAAATTTTGTTGTAGAAGTAAAAAAGGAAAAAATAGATGAGAAAGGTAATTTTATTATACTGAGTCTTTGTATTGGAACGTTGCAAGTAACATTAATTTCATTATATGGTCCAAATGACGATACTCCTGGTTTTTTTGATGATCTAAAAAGATATACCATTGAGTTTGATGACCCGCACATAATATTTTGTGGGGATTGGAATCTGGTGCAAGATTTTGATCTGGATACAAAGAAGCAAGGAAGAAGGTGATAGAATTGAAAAATGATTTGGATTTGGTAGACGTTTGGCGTGAACATAATGTAGGGATTCGAAGTTATACATGGAGACAGCCTACTCCATTAAAACAGAGTAGGCTTGATTATTTTTTGGTTTCCTCAGATCTCTTTTCTTTAATCACAAAAACAGAACATTTGTTTGGATATAAATCTGATCATTCTATAATCAGCTTAGAATTTGAATTAGATAAGTACCAAAAATGTTTTACTTATTGGAAATTTAACAATGTTTTGTTGAAAGATGAGGAATATGTGGACGTTATTAAAAGAAAGATAAGAGAAGTAGTATTACAATATGCAGACGAAGAATCTATACAAGGTAAAGAATATGAAGAGATGAGAAAGGAAGATATCTTGTTTTCTATCAATGAACAGTTGTTTTTTAATACTCTTTTCATGGAGTCGAGAAGTTCTACTATTCTATATTCGGTGAGAAGAAAAAGAGAGAATAAGGAAGAAAAAAACAAGATTGAGAAGGAAATT
This sequence comes from Lytechinus pictus, assembly GCF_037042905.1. NCBI lineage: Eukaryota > Metazoa > Echinodermata > Echinoidea > Temnopleuroida > Toxopneustidae > Lytechinus > Lytechinus pictus. Next base: position 6,604,329 of record NC_087247.1, read on the forward strand.
TTTAAATTAGAAACCAATATGATATCAGAGGAAAGAACTTCAACTATTGAAAAGATACGTATTTTGAAAGAACAATTAGAAAGCATTATTGAAAATGAGCAGCAAAATTCGATTAAGTATAACAGGATACAAGAAATGCAATTTGGAGAAAAGCCTTCAAAATATTTTTTGAATTTAGAAAAACAGAGATCAGTGGAAAAGACAATTATAAGATTGATCGATAAAAACAACTGTTTAATTGATCAACAAGAAGATATTTTACAAGAAGTATATCTTTATTTTAAGGATTTGTATACATTTCAACCAGCAGTATCAGAGGCCGAAAGATTGTTTGCTATGATTCCTTTGAATAAAGTAAGGATATTTACACCACAAGAAAGTGAGGTTTTAGAAGGGGATATACGTTATTCAGAAATACTTGATGCAGTTAAACAGATTAAAATTGGTAAATCGCCCGGTCAAGACGGCTTTACAGCAGAATTTTTAAAGTATTTTATTAATGATATAGGAATTTATTTGTGGCGAAGTGTCAAAAATGCTTATTTGACTGGTGAATTATCTCCTTCACAAAACTTAGGTATTATAACTTTAATTCCTAAAGGTAATAAGCCCCGTCGTTTTATTAAAAATTGGAGACCGATATCTCTTCTTAATGTTGTATACAAAATTTTATCTACATGTCTTGCAAATAGGTTACGAAAGGTATTATCAGTAGTCATTCACACAGATCAGAAAGGATTTTTACCTGGTCGTTTTATTGGGGAAAATATTAGAATAATATACGATATCATTGCTTTAGCGGAAAAGCAAAATTTACCTTGTACTTAGTAGTTGCAAGAAGCACTGATTTCATGAGAAAGTCTGTAAACCATTGTCATAACATTATCCAAGAGATATATAAGGACACATAAATTGAACTTTGTGAAATCATTCAATCTAAGATTCAAATCAAGCACATTACACAATCAATCATTCAAGAATCCTTTTGGCACATATTTTCTCCATACAAAGACACTTCATCATTTAACTGGAATCGGTATGAGATTTTACCACAACTGGAATTTGTGTGTACAACTGCAACTCTTTATGTAACAGTTACCTCATCATGGATTTGTATGGACATATTTTACTAGTGCTGTGTCATCAACGTTCAATCCAATAATCAAAATCCTTGGGGGAACAATAATTATGTTTAGAGGTATGTACAGCTGAGATGTGAAATAACCAAAAATTCTGATATTGAAGAACATTTCAGAATTCAACAGTACCTTTCTAAAAATATATAGAATATCACTCTTTATTACACTAGATGTAGAACTACTAAAGGAAAAGGAGTTTAACATGTATCTCAATAAATCCCTCCTTTATACTCATATTTCATGTACAGACCCTGATTGGAAATGTCCAGTATGTACAAACGACACGCCAGAAGCAAGACGAGATGGAATATTACAGTATTCCTTGTGTGTTATATGGGAGGGTCTGCAAGACCTTGTTAGAAGAGACGCCATCAGGCACAATGATGGGCCACAAATGTTGGCATTCTGGCGAATAGACATGGGTCAGTTCTGGTCTGCTGGCCATAAGAATTACCTGCTCATGGGCCACAGATTACTCACAAGTAAGTTACATAAAAAAATGTTTTGTAGTGTGCACAATAAATAATGTGCATGCTTTTTTATGCTTATAATATTTAGAACACATCTTCAATCAAGCTTATTCCAGAGAACTAATTCCACAAAATAGACCCTACAGGTGCATTTATATTTGAGCATACATGTCAAACATTATCTTTTAATTTAAGCTCTTAAAAACTAGAATTATCACTGAAAGTGACTTCACCAGCCCACCTTCAATTGGCAGGGGTATGAAATACATGTACTTGTATGCTGCGTTCACAAAAAGAACAAACTCATCTATTCCCAGCCAGTTTACTATATCTGCTAAACGGACTGGGACAAATTAACGAGTGTTGGTGTCTTTCTATCTATGTGATCTGAAGCCAAAGGCCATGGATTATGCACGTTATCTCTCTTACTTTTCTTTATTTAACTCATAAGAAAGGTGTTTATATCTACTGAAATTTGTACAGAGACCACCTCATATAAGTTAAAGATGAAACATATTAAAAAAAAAAAGAATCTGATGGGTTCAAAGTAAAGAAATGTTTAGATTTTGGATTTCTATGAAATTATCTGAAAAGACATACACTTCTCATGCACTTTCATTTTTCAAAGGTATGGCAGGCTGGGAGAAGGCCAGAATTAGACACGACCTTCAATGGAACCGAACTGCGAATCTCCAAGGGATCAAGGGAAAGTGTCTCCCACTTGACAGAGTGTGCGAAATCCTTAACAAATCATCGAAAGGTATGTAATACACATATACATTTTGGTAATGTTCCCCGACTGAGGAACTACATGTACATGTACTACCACATTTTCTTTTCAGATATTTGTAAATAATCACATATACTGACCATATCAATTCAACATATATCATGACTGAAGACAGCCCCTGACTGTACACCTGCAACAGACTTTCATAGAAGCCAGCGTAGGAAGTACATGAGGCTGACGGGTGATTTTGCACTCATGACAGCCCAATAGCCCCTGAAATTCCCCCAAGATGCATGCTTTGGTGAGACCATTCTTTCTAGAGTCACTCCAAGATCCATTCCAAACAATATTCAAGATTTAGACAAATCAATAATCTAACTGCGGCAGAAGAATATCTGTTTTTATTGCACAATTTTCACTCCTAAAGGTAACCCTTCAAAAGAAAGAAATAGCACTCCCCCCCCAAAAAAAAAAAAAAAAAAAAAAAAAAAAATCAGAAATCACCCTGTGTGGAAAAGAAAAATGGCCCTTTCAAAGTAATTATTATTTCCTACCATAAAAGAAGGTCATGCTGAAAACACCAAACTTCCTCATCATTTTATGGCTCTTTAATCCAGTTTATTTTATGTGATATACATTTTAAAATTTCAACATTTGCTACAATGACAGGCAATTTGGCAAGATCAATGACACCAAATTTAATGAAAATACATGAATTTAGTATGGGACAATGGGTCCATTGTACAAAGTAGTGCTCTCTTTCTATACCTTTCATTAATATTAAACATGTATATTTGGGCGTAATTTTTGACAAGTCTTTGAACATGTATGCACATATTTCGTCTACCTGCAAAAGTGCTTTCTATCACTTGCGAAACATAGCAAAGATTTGCAGATTCCTCTCTGAACCAGATGCTGCAAAAGTCATCCATGCCCTTGTCACGTCGCGAGTGGACTGCTGTAATGCCCTGCTTGCTGGTCTACCACATTCTACAAAGAATACTCAACAACGCTGCCCGAGTTCTTAAAGGAGTGGGCAAATACGAACATATTACTCCAACCCTAAAAGAACTCCACTGGCTTCCTGTGTCGAGAAGAATTGAATACAAGATCCTGACATTAGTGTTCAAAGCTCTTCACGATGCAGCACCTACTTACATCAAGGATCTCCTTGTCGTGAAGCAGTGCCACTATTCTTTACGATCCTCCACATCTACCACCCTTGTGATTCCGCGTAGCAGGACCAAGCATTATGGAGATCGGGCTTTTAGCTATGTGGCCCCAGTTATGTGGAATAGACTGCCAAGTACTATCAGGAATATGAACACTCTGAAGACATACCAATCAAGTGTCAAATATTACCTATTTTTACAATCATATTAGTGAAGGCCATGTCTTTTCCTCATATGAATGTTATGTTTGATGATTTTAATTGTGATTATTTCCAATGTTTTTGTTTATTTAATATGTAGCGCCTTGAGTAATGATCCATTAGAAAGTGCGCTTTAGAAATACTTATTATTATTATTATTATATCACAGAAGAGGTCTTATACCCTGAAAGATTTCACTGGACATAACTTTTTATAAAGTACATGTATCACATTGACTCTTTCCAGTGTGCGATTCAACAACCAATGACTTTTTTTATCAGAGTTTGTAAAGTTCTTCTACAAAGTCTCAGAATTCATGCAGTGCGTGTTTTAATAGGGGAATTTGAGAAGACATTGACACCTTCCCAATTGCTCAAAAACATACAGACATGTGAACTGTATACCAACATTAAAAAGGGAAGAAGCATCATTACCAATATGGTGGAATCTGAAAGAGATGAGAAACATCTTAAGAAATAAAGACCTGTCACTTTGAAGAAATCACATCAATTTCAGAATCATCATAGAAAGATTTATAAAAATAAATCATAGGATTAATCTTCACACTTTAATGAATTCTTCAAAGAGATTCAAACAAAAGGGAAAATCATCAAGAATTTGCTGTTTTTATAGTACACACAAAATATGTGTTTTCTATGGCAAAAAAAATTGCATCAGACGTTACCAATTTTACTTTTGTCTGAAAAGTGACATCCCTAAAATTGTGTTCATTGCTTTAAAAAATATATTCCTAATACATGTACTACTAGTTACTAGTATATAATAGGCCTAATCATATAAGCAATTTAATTCTGATTTTGACTCTTACAGGTGTCCTCTCAAACAGTACAAAATACTCAGGAAAGAACCTCATCAGAGCCGGTGCTCTTGGAGGTCCAGAGTCTAGTCGATTTGATCAGTCCAAACTGTTGGCCTCAACTTCAAGAAAACACACTATCAGTACCACATACAACAAGAGGAAGATGAAGACCAAAAGAGAGCTTATTCCACACTTTGTTAAGTTAATGTCTTCAAAAGGATTGTTCTCTGTGAAAGCGGGAAGGTCTCACAAGGCGTTTCCAAACTTCAAGCGAAGTTTGGAAACGCCTTTTTATTACAGAGAGTGCTGCCTCTATCTCATTCAGGCCAATCAACATCAGCCCCCCATAACCCACCACGGATGACAATTTTGAAGATGACACACTGCTATCAGCCTCGGGTTCAGATGCCTCTGGCTCAGAGGATTCAGACACCAACACCATGACCACTCTGCCATATCTGGATCTAAATCATTTAGATGACTGTGACTCAAGGTCTGATTCAGAATCTCACTCCGATTCTCACTAGATGTCACGTTGAAAATGCAATATCTTTGATTTAAATGACTAAAATCTATTAATTACTTTTACAAAAAAGTGTAAGTTGAATCAAAGTCAGTGAGAGAGAGAGAGAGAGAGAGAGAGAGAGGGAGAGAGAAAGTTATCTATTGAGTGTGCCATTGACGGTGAGGAGTTATTCAGCTGTGCAAGACATAACTGTCTTGGCCTAGCATTGTGTCTCTTGAATAGGAGGCATAGCAATACACCTAATTGGATGTTATACATTGTATGTGGATTGCCAGTGTACAGAGAGTGGACACACCTCAACTTGAACGCCATGAGGAAAGGAGAGTTGGTTCTGGCTGCTCTGAAAACGCAGTTGAAGATAATTTGTATTTTTTGAACTTGCTATTATTATGCAAGAACAACTAATTTTTCTAATCCAAGGGCAGAAGAGTTAGCCTGTTACATCAGTGTAAACTTAACAATTTTTCAAGCCTGTGAAACTCAAGCCATCGGTAAGCGAATGGCACTTTTGTAATTCAGCTACTATAATTAAGTTAGTTTCAAATGCTTTAAAGAACTTGTGTTAAACCAGGATAGAATAGTGTATTTGATTTGTAACAATTCAAACTTGAAATGTATTAAAATAAGCAAATGCTTTGTTTTGTTAAAGACAATTAAGACATGTAAGTAATTGTTAACTGAATATGAAGTTATGTATGTCAATTATATTCTCCACATGTATAAAATAAATGAATGCATACTAGAGAATATGTTATGTGCATTCTCAAAATGTAGATGGCACGTGATGTTGGGACTTAGGACGAAATACATAATCTGGATGACTGAGTTGGCGGTTTGAACTACATCAAAGTCAAGTCACCCGCACGGCAGTTCCAAACCTTCGATTTAAAGGCAGACTGTCATCAATCGTTGAACTAGTGAGCTGTATCAAAGCCAGATAATGCTTGAAATGAAACTGTTATACAGAGAAAAGATGTCAATTTTATGAAGAAAACCTGAACTGAGACGTTATAACTCTTCGATTGTCAGTTAAGACAATGTTTTTAATAAATTTTTTTCGTCGATGCTTTCATTGTTGAAGGGCGAGTGGCCCAGGCCAGAAGGCCTATATATTCGAGTTCGTGCACTGAACAAATTGTAGAAGTTGATTGTAGAAGTTGATTGTAGGAGTTAAAACTCGACACAGTTCTGGTGTCCGTTTCAACTCGTTTATTGACCGGTGTAGAGAGCTTATAATATTCGAATTGAGAGTTGACTGACAGTATAGGATGGTATGAGAAATACTAAATACTAAAGTGATATCTAAACAGTCCTATAGGTACAAGAATTATATGCCAAGTGGTGAAGGATAGATAGGCTAATTCAGGGCCTAATCCCATCATTGTTGGAGTGAGGTATATGTATGGATAGTGAGACAATATATTCACTTAATGCTAATTGTGCTAAATAAACACTGATGATTGTTCTTTATGCTAAATGGCATGTGTTGAATCTCTATCATTTGAGTCTCCATGTGACACACACTGCTATCAGCCTCGGGTTCAGAGGATTCAGAGACACCAACACCATGACCACTCTGCCATATCTGGATCTAAATCATTTACATGACTGTGACTCAAGGTCTGATTCAGAATCTCACTCCGATTCTCACTAGATGACAGCAAGAATTTCAATGCATAAACTTTCTCTTCACTGAATTATCTGACTGGGCCGGGGGTATAGGCCTTGCCTATAAATGTGGTGTCTCCAACAAGATGCTAAATGCTTCATAAAGAGTCTATAGCAAGTGCAGGCATTGACATCAGGAAATTTCATAATTATAGAACTCTGCATGTAGTTTCCTGATTAGAATAAGGACATGATTGCATTTTAGTTGACTCAAACCAATCAATCAAGTGATAGGCCCAAATAGACCTCCCAGGCCGAGATCTAACGTTAGGCATACAAAGATTGACACAAGAACATGACAACCTTTAGTCATGTCTACACTACTACTACTACTAGTCCTGTCAATATCCATAATCCAGTCAGACTCTTTGAGTCTTGGTCGAAGACAGATTGATAAATTTATAGACCCCTATTGCCCTACGACTACTTTTTGACTTCCAATCTTGTACTTGGCCTACTAGTACTATAGTCATGGTACTGTAATCTAGACTAGATTAGAATCTGGGCCCTAAACATTCCAATTCAAAACTAAAAGGCCTTACATTGTAGTTCGATTCTAACATAATCTGCTACCTGGTTCTGAATCTAAACCCTAGTCTAGACTATGTCAGACTATCACTCAGTATCACTACAGGGTTCTACACAGTTTCTTTCAGACTAAGTTACATGTAGACCTATCTTGCATAGATCTATATGATTATCATCTAGGACTAGGGCCAGACTAATCTAAAATTATGCTAACGTTGCCATAGCATTGAGCCTACTCACCGAAACTTAGTTGGTGTCCTAAGTCCAAACCTCGAAACGAAGCAAAAGCAAGGTCCAGAACAGGGATGCTAACATGAACTAGATGCTAAGCCTAGGCCCTAGGCTACATGTACATAACTCCACTCCTCTCTCTAGCCATTGACATTCACAGTCATTAAAGTTAAACCGTCCATGTGGTGTCAGATCAGAATTCCTTCTGTAATACGGAAGTCCTGTAATGTAAATACAAAAAAAAAACATCCAGAGACATACCAGATCCAAAGATACATGCAAGCATAACAGGAAAATTCCAAGTTCCAGTTAAACTACGGGGAAAAACTAACAAGTTAGTTAGGAAGACTGCACATAAATTGTGTGTACCGTACCGATCTTCAAGTTCTGGGGTCTGACTCCGGGCCAATCGCCTCCTGTTCCAAGTTACGTTAGATCTCCTCGCCCCAACTCCCTGCCTGGTTTGTGAGAGTCCGATTCTGACTCATGTCACTCAGACAACGGCTCGATGTCAAATAAATAATTTCATTTTTTTCATTTCGTTTATTTCCATTTTCAACAATTACAGTTTATTTTGTACATTTTAACATATAAATAACAAAACATATTTCAAGTATTCCTGTACAAAAATTATATTCAAGATTATTACATATCAGGTTGGAAATGGAGGAGGCTGCTAAAAAGCGGAGCTTGTAGAGTGCAGCCTCCTAATAAATATTCTTGTAGTTGCATAACATATAAAAATCAAAATAACAACTAGAGCATGAACCAGTTAAATTAAAAGGAAATAGGGGAAATTAAAATAGAAAAGGAAATAAGAAAAAGAGAGATTAAAGGTCTCCAGAATCCAGCCCCAGCACTCACAGACAGACCTCGTTGATCAACAGGAAAACAAAAGAGATGGAAAAGCGTATGTGACATGATAATCATGTTTGATTAAAAAAAAAAATAATGTTGAACAAGTGATCTAAATATTGATTACCGGTACCTAGTTGAAAAATGATATACAATATCTGATCTATAGAATTATGCTGAACACCAATTGGTTTGAATTCGATTATAAAATAAGCTAGCTCTGATTGAATTGGGCAAATTCTGCGAATGAAACTCGATTGTCCACCATGCGGTCGCTCGCACATACTGTATGCAGCGCAGCGCAGGTACGTATATCATATCGGTATACGAGGCGACCTAAAGTACGTACTATATACATGTAGTACGATGGATATGTATGTGTGTGTGTGTGTGTTGATCATAGATCATGTGCGTAATCATCATCACCAGCTGAGTGTGTCTGCGCTGCTAAACCAACATGATTGCAGCAAATGGCGTTATTCCGTACGTGTAAACCTGTCAATACAAAGCGAAAGAAAATTACGGTACTGACCCTCGATCGACTAGCCGGGTTGATGGATTGATCCAATCGATCGTAACTCTATGAAAATCCATTAGTGTCATAATTTTTCTACAGGAAATTTGCAAAATGTCCTTTGTAAATGAAGGAGAACACACCAAATTGTCAAGAAATCAATAAAATCATGGATATACATCCCCGGGATACATTCATATCTAGAAATATCTGTTAAACAAACATGCATCTTACATGTTGACTTTCCATAGTTCCGATTGATTGGATCAATCACAACTCTTTGTAAGACTAGACAGGGCCCAGGTCTTGTTATATAGGGGTTTTATGCCAAAATGGTAGGTAGTTCCCGGAGGGCATAATGCCGGAGGGGGGAGGGGGGGGGGGCACTTCCATTGACTAGTGGATCCCATGCGCGACAATAGCATTGGCAAACCAACTCCTTGGGCAAACTATATTCTCTGGATTATTATTAGGCCTATGTCACGGAGAACAGTCCTCGGTTTTAGATTTTACCTACATAGGTCGCGGCCCCACCTCCCAAACCTCCTGCACATGTATGCACATTTGACTAAATGGTTTTGAAAACCAACGCCCGAGTCCACGGTTAAGGCAGATTTCCAGTATAAATTACGCTTAATTTAGCGCGTATCGGGCGCGTGTATGAAAAATGTCCAATCCTGATGCGCGCTTTTGTCACAGTGCGCCAAGTTGACGCCTGTTGCCGTGGTTATCAACGCTATTTTATTCATGAGTCCACTGTTTTTATTCATGAGTCCACTCTTCAAACAGTGTACTCATGAATAAAATAGCGTATATAACCATGGTAAGAGGCTAGCGCGTATCGGGTGCGTGTATAAAACATGTCCAATGCTGATGCAATTAAGCGTAATTTATACAGGAAATCAGCATAAACCATGGACTCAACTGTGGGTTTTCAAAACCAAATTTGTGAATTCGGGCCGTAATGTTGACTGTTCGGGCAAAAGTACATCCATCATAATATTTTAGTCTTTTTTACATCCTCGCAAATTTGACCCTAAACACGTAGGCTTGACTTTCCTATCGTAATAGATAACATTTTGTTTTTATCATTATTCACTGTTTTCGACACCCTTTTGTATGTAACGGGCTCTACCTTGAAAAATACATAATTTTACTTGTTCTGTTATTGTTGAGTCTGGTCGCGCGCTGTATCCACTCGTCAATACATGTGCCACCCCCCCCCTCCCCGCGGGAAGTCATTTAAAGGAGAATGAATCCCTTGAAACCAGCTGAATCCATATCAAAGAGAAAAATCAAAGAAACATATTGTTGAAAGTTTGAGGAAGATTGAATGAATAATAAGAAAGTTATGAGCATTTGAATATTGAGATCACTATGCCATGTAGTTCCTTCTGTTGGCAATGCGACCAAGATCTGTGAAGTCATACACGTACAACTCCCTCATTACTCTAGTACTTATTTCACTTATATTCTCACTTTTATAGAGTCTATCACAAGGTGAGGTTTTTTTCTTATGAGAGGACAAGTACAGAGGTTTCACAACATTATATCATTGATGAATCGTTTGTCATTATGATTAGAATGAGCAAAAGAGATGTTTTGGGTATATTTTCAGTGTCCAAAAGGGGAGAGTTGTTCATCTGTGACATCATAGATCTTGGTCGCATCGCCAATGGGAGGATCTCCATAGCATTAGTGATCTCGACATTCAAATGCTCATAACTCTTCTATTGCTAGTCCTATTTTACTCAAACTTTTGTTGATCTGATTCTTTGATTTTTGTTGCTTTCACAAAAGCTAACTTGCTCCAAGAGTTTCATTCTCCTTTAAGTTCAAACAGACAAAAGAGCTGTGTTTGAAGCTCCTTTAGCTCATCAAGAGGCAAAATTTTGAAATACAAAAATATTAAAGGTCCTTTATTCTTGGAATAATCCTACTTGGACTACATGTACTACAAACTGGAATAGGTAATAATGAAGGATAAGTCGTACTCGCCCTATACTCGTTCGTCATTACAACTAACTTAGGTTATAGGGGAGGTCTGATGTGACACTCATGTTATCATTGTCATCATCATTACGCCCTGTCATCATTATCACCACCACCATTATTATAGGACATGTTCAAGGAAAATGAAACCTTTGAAACAAGTTAACATGTGTTAAAAACAATAATAAAAGAAACAGATCAAAAAAAGTTCGAGAAAAATTGAATAAATAATAAGAAAAGTTTTTTAGAATTTGAAGTTAAGATCATTATCAGAATGTAGAACCTCCAGTTGGCAATGCGACAAAGATGTGTGATGTCACTTGTGAACAACTTTCCCATTACTTTTATGTATATTTCACTTAAACTACCTCTTTTATGACATATGTCAGTAGATCATGTATTCTTTCTATAAGAGGGCATGTAATACAGATTTTTGAAGAAAACATTATGGATAAAGAGTTTGTATCACTATAAAAAAGAGCAAAAAGAGACATTTTAGGGGTCTTTTATAGTCCCTCACAGGGAAAGTTGTTCACATGTGACGTCACACATCTTTGTCGTATTGCCAATGTGAGGATCTCCATAGCATTAGTGGATATTCAAATGCTCATAACTCTCTCATTATTTGTCTGATTTTTCTAAAAATTTTAAATCTTATTCTTTGATTTTTCTCTTTTCACAGAAGCCCACTTATTCCAAAAGTTTCATTTACCGCTACCTTTAGCGGGGACAAATCCAATCCTTGTATACATTTTGTAACATGTTTTGTAAAGCTATAGGTCAAAATCATATACAGATACAGAGGTTTACCCGGAGGCTGAGGCTATTATGTAGCATTTGGTGATACCTCAAAGTGATGCTATTTCGTGTAATTTATGGGTATGAAAATAGTTCAATTTGTGCTATTTTAGACACCCTGGGTGAAATGAGACTGCCGGGGAGAAATGTGTCAGACATTTGCAAATTGAGGATCTACGAGATCTTTGTAGTATACCTGATATTTTACTTACAACTTGTAAAATAGAAAAATGGCATGGCTTTTGAATGAAGTGCAGCATTTAATGTTAATACAAATGCAACTTTTTTATACGTTGTGTAATCTGCATTGTTTAGAATATGAGGTGACGCTAGTATAGCTTTTTCTTAAAAGACCAAACGAATAACAATATAAATTGAAGCTGTACCTTAAGATTACATTCTAATTCAGTTCTACACTGTAAGATTTGTTGAAAGTTATATGGATTTGACGATATCGAGATAAGCTCAATCAATGTATTGATCTGAGCTCCAAAAGAAATTCTTATATATGTATGCAAATTCTCGACAACTCTGTTAACTTCAAAGCTTGATCATGAAGAAACAATCAAGCAAAAACAAGCACAAAATCCCATTAAGATAGGCCTATTGTAATTGTGTGCAAAATTTGTTGAAAAAGACATAGATTTCATTTAACTGTGGAACGTTTAAAGAAAAATTGGTTACAGCAAAACGATTTGAATATAACTAAGACTATAAGGCCTACATAATTATTTTTGTGAAGGTAGAGTAAGCAAGTGTCATCAAAGTGAACAAGTAACCAATTATGATAAATTTATAATGACATTGATATTAATGAAGAACTGTTTTGCACGTCACAACAAAACTGCATGGTGAGAGAGAGAAAGAACAAATTCAGGTTATGTCTCCAACGTCAACGATAATATGTACACGTCATGATCATGAATGTGTTATGAGTACATAATTTATGCTACAAGCTCAGACCCGGTCGCCTCTCAAACGTTCTAGTTATGATACAGGCCCATAACAAGGGTTGAGGTTCCTGTGTTCCAGGCCCGCGGAACCCGGCCGCTTGCCGACATCTAAGAAAAAGAAAATGGGAAAAAAAGGAGTAAACGAAAAGGGGAATAGAAAAAGATAAAAAGTGATAAGAAGAATCAACGATTTAAAGGTTGTATTGAAAGTTAACGTTTATTTTAAAAATTCTGCTCGTACATCTGTCACGCTCGCATTAGTTGTTAATTGGGTTACACATGTGTTCTTAAAATGTTTTTCATTTTGTTTTTCAATCAGAATATAAAATAATTTTGGCTCGCGATCTATGTTAGTGCCATTAATTTAGTGAAGAAAAACATTTTATTCATTATTACAGAAGGACATAGTAATGTCCCAGTTTGGGGTCTAAATGTAAAAGAAAAAAAGACTCGCGCTTTGCAATCGCATAAATTATTGTTCAGACATCAATCATAATATGGGTTAATATGTCCGGTTTTCAGGTCAGAAAAAAGGTCCTCTTTAATAATTCAACCAGAAACCCGTCCTGTTGATGAAAATGTCCAGTTTCTAGTCATGAAATCAATAAAATTCAGCTAGTTGTTCGCCCTCATATCAGTTTTAGATAATTCCCTATTATGGAGTACAATAATGGTTTATAATAGCCAGTCTTGTAGTCGGAAAATCCAAAACCTACTCCAAACCGTCAGTAAGACGTCCCTTTATAGTTTAAGCTCGAGCTTGGCGCTCGTTATTATTTAGGTTGATACGCATCTTCTTCATAATTATAACAAGTGCTCAAAAAAGTTCTTGTTAGTTGATATACGTCAATATATAGTCCGGGATATAGTCACAAACTTTTAGCTCGAGTTTCGCGCTCGCATTTAGTCATTATTATATCATACACATGTTTGTCATAACAAAGCTATTATAAGATGTAGTTTGAAAATCTTTAGTTAAGAATTACTCCCTTAAAATGATATTTTAAAAAAGGGGGAAAAAAGCGGGTGAAAATTCTTTTCCAGCTCTGTTCCTATTTACAAAAGCTGGATCAACACCTGGGTATGCAAGTTATCATAAAAATGTACCCTTTTTTAATTCAGAACCTCCCACATGAATTCCTTGTTACGGGCCTGCAAATGTGGTGCACACATGCGATATCGTTGAAAACGAAGACAAGAAATTATTAATATAAAAGCGTTAACAAAATGTTACTCTGCGACTTCAGTGGCAGATCTGGGGGAAGGGTTGGTGGAATGAAAATAGACAGAAATACGGAAAGAGCGGAGAAAATGTGTTGTGCATAAAATTTCATAAGAAAGGTAATTTATTCGATTGGATTCTTTAACAACAACCAAAAAATTACTTTTTTTCTTTCCAGGGCTCTTTTTGGAGAAACTTAAAAATTTTCCAGGGCTACTTTTTCATTTTCCAGGGCTCTTTTTCCACTTTCCAGGGCTACAATTTCTGGAGCTATTTCGTGGCTTTTTTGCGTTTGTGTGTGTGTGTGTGTGTGTGTATATATATATACACGGTAGCTAGCATATACCAGGGAAGTATAACACTTCCCTGGTTTGACCTTCGCATTGTTTCTTCGAAGTGTTTTAGTGTTGTGATGATAGATTGATTTTGATGCTTGAACGATATCTGAGTTGATTCATGGACCTAATACAGACCTATTCAGATTAAATCATGGAGGTAGAACCTCCATGAATTAATCCAAGTTTGAATGTTTGATACTTGGTTGACGTGAGCTTTGCGTGTTTACTATTTAGTGTTATAGCTAGCCCATTTGCCAAATTAATCTAGAAAGATCTGTATTCGTGTCTAAAGACAATGTAAAAGAAAGAAAGTTCTGAATTTGTACAATTCTGAGGTAATTTATTTTATCATACAATACAGGTACCTGCAAATTTTATGAAGTTGAACAAATATCCTTCGTACATATTTGACTGAAAGTTATTTAAATGACACTTTTTAAAAAAGACTTAAAATTATTCATACAAAATAATGATATATGTCATAAAGGTCATTAGTTACACAGATTCATGACAAAAAGGCCTACCAGAACCAAAACTTGCAATTTCCATCATCCATCATGAATGCCTAGCCTTGCACGGCCTCTAATTGAAATGAACTTATCCACGTCTTTGCAAATTTTACCTGACCTAATTTCTCCACACAGTGAGAGAGGCCATGTGGCAGCCAAACCAAAACAGAATGAAAAGGGCGGCAATCTCGTACCCCCCCCCCCCTCCACCACCACCACAAGAATATCAGATTTCCAAACATGTGCTTCTCAAGATTGTGCAATACATGACGGAGACAAAGAAAGTTATGTAAACAAATTGCCGAGGGTTGATGTCCCTGAATTAAGGGGCTAGTCTACATTTTCAGTCACTTAAGAAAATGGCGAACTGGCCAAAGGTGAAATACATCATTGAGAAAAAAATGAATGTTTGGATTAAAATAACGAAGATTAAATGAAATATGACTGAAAAATATCCATAGTTGAATCTCTACTTTTATTACTGACAGAACAATAACATCATTTTTTTATTAACTTCTTGCCAATATTCCAATAAGGCAAGACTCCCATTTAAGACTAGCAAGCAAACGTTATCAATGGGATTTGGAATGAAAGAAAAAAAATCAAAGCGTGATTTTTTTTAAAGGGATAGACAAGACTCTTGTTTTGAACAGAGATATAAAAATATTTAAAAACAAACAAGAGGTGATAAACACTTTATTAAAATTATAATGAAGTTCGTAGTGAATTACAACTTGTAAAAGGAGAAATTAACAAGAATAATAGGGAAATAAAGTTTGGAAGAAAAGAAGGAATGAGGAGAGACAAGCTTTGGGGGGAAGGATCAAGATGGGTGGCTGCAGCTCGACATATAAGTTAGAGTGTACATAAATGGGAGGGGGAACAATCATCTATCAAGTCGCCCAAAATCTTACACCTTCACCAAACTTCTCACACAATCCACACACAAATCCCAGTTCATGATACCATGGACCTAGTAGGTCCATGATGATACAATCACAAGTGTCGCTCAACACATGACACATGCGCACGTGGTCTCTACTGGCATTTTACAGTCACACACACAGAAATACACACTACACACAATGCACACGATGCATCCCCATACCACATGCAGTCACACTGAGCCTAAAGCACACAAGCAGAGAAACGTTCTGCTCGAAGTATATGACTCTGGCATTGAGGATCGGGTAGACTCGATTACCCGGCGCTGGCTCCGATCCCAAGCCTAGTTGACGGGGGCGATTATGAGTTTTGCAGTCGCCCTCGTGTGAATGTTTTTAGCCCTTTTCCGGGGCTATTTTTGGACTTTCCGGGGCGAATTCGCCCGCCGCCCCCGTGTATTTTTTTGGTTGATTAACAACATACTTATATCACTTTTGACGATACTTATAAGTTTGCTTATTGTAATAACGTTCATTCTATTTGGTCTAATGAAGGCCACCGATATTATGAGCGAAAGCTCTATTATTTGAATAAAGATAAACATTAATTGAAAAAGTTTTGTCTCACTTATGTCTTGATCGTGAATCTGTCCATTTATTTAAAAAAAACAACAGCAAGAAATTTATTATGTTTCATATTCACAACTCAACAGCGTTTGGTATAGAAGTAAACTTATCACACTATAGAGGGAGAGAAAGAGAAAGAGAGAGGGAGTGGGAGAGGGAGTGGGGGCATGAGAGGGGGGGAGAGAGATTGGAAATGTTCTGCTCGGAGTCGAAGAGAAATAGAAACTCCGTGATGAAAGTCTTTCACGAATTTTCACCCATATATAGGGCTTTGTCAAGTGATATTGATTAAGATCCACTTTGAAAATGCGTCATGACCATAAACAGTAAAGTGCACACTCTCTCAAGGAGCGCCCTTGATGTTAGGCGCATCCAAGAGAGGGGTACTCTTACGTAACAAAGAAAGGGAAGGAGGCGAGGAAAAAAAGGAGAGGGGATCAGAGAATAAACGAAATAAATGAAAAGAAAAGGAAAAACGGGAAAGCAGAAACATGAGGGAAAGAGAAGAACAGAAAATTACTTAATAGAGAGAGGGGGGGAAGGAGAGGGGGAAATAGAGAAGAGAAAGAGAGAGATAGAAGAGAGAGAGGTAGGAGACACAGAGAAGGGGTGAAATAGAAATAGAAATAGAAAAACAAAAAGAATAAAAGAAAAGAGAGACAAATATAGGGGCGGAGTGAAAGAAAGAAAATTATATCTCAATAAATAGAGTAAAATTCACGTAGCAAAATGCTAAAAAATTAATCAAAATCGGAAAACAAATAACAAAGTTATTGAATTTTAAAGATTTGCATTATTCAGGTTGAACAGTTTTAGGGATGTCTTTATGAATATTCATTAAGTGGGCTAATGGTGTCATATCCCCATTTAATTTTTCTACCAAGAACTAAAACAGTTTGATTGACAACTGATTAAGAGCGTTAGTTATTAATTGCCGCAACCTATTTCATCATAATAGAAACACATCATTGACATTATGAAAAAAATGAAACAAGAATGATTTCATGAAATAACGTAAGAAAAAAAGGAAAATGCGGAGGTGACACCATCAGCCCTCCTAATGAATATTCATGATGCTGTGCATCTAACGGTTTTCACGAAATATTGATAAAGCTTATAATTCAATAACTTTGTTAATTTTTTATCAGATTTTTATGAATTTTCAGCATTTTGCTCTTTGAATTTTACTCTATTTAGATATAATTTTTTAATAGCCCGAACCATCCCTTAATTAATAACCAAAATGTACCGGCATATTGCTATATAACTGCGCATTATGGTAATAAATAAAATCCTGTCAGGCATGGGTGCACTATCGGCACATATTTGATAACAAATTTCGTTCATTTCAATGTAACATAACACTGGGGGGGGGGGATTGAAATCATCAGAAAAGATTTTTTTTTTTTTTTTTTTTTTTGGGGGGGGCATATAGGTCGTCTGATACATGTGTATAGTAACCGACAAGAATGGTGGAACTCAATTGCTAATCAAGAACACGGTTGTCGAAAACATTGGGCACAGTCCTGTCACCCGAAAGATTATAATTTCTTCCCTAACAGGCAACAATAAAAATAAATAAAACATTTCAACTCCGCATCTATTACACCAGCACATCGATAGATAACTTCGGCTGCCCCGTCTACTCATCTTTTTTTTTTTTCTTTTAATCTTTCCTTTGAGTTTTGCCTTGATTATAGTTTCCTTTTGTTTTCACCTTTTTACTTTCTTATTTTTCAATTCCTTCTTTATCCTTTCTCTTCTTCTTTTGGCCTGTTTAATTCTATTGACGTGATTGAGGGATAGACTATACAAACTTTCATACTTTTCCCATTCTAATCTATAAAATGTTGATAGTGCTTTGAGGCTCCGCGATTTATGTTTCTGCCTCCCTTCTCTCATTTTTATTTCCCTTATCCCTTTGCTTTTGCCCCTTCCTCCCCCTCCCCCTTCTCTCTCTCTCTCTTTCTTTTTTAGAGGGGAGTTGGGGTCCGCGTCCCGGTTTTGGCAATATCAGTGACCGTGGGGCAGGCAGGTCTTGTACACTTAAATGTCACAGAGGGCGCTAGACCAGTTGAAGCAGAGTTGAAGCAAGTTCAAGCGGGACATTTTAGCACTTTTTAATCTAGAACCGCTCACGATTTTGCCGCCCTCTATACGCGTCACGTAACTAGGTTGCAATTACAAAGGATCAAAGACGGCGATGTCAACAAGTGTAAGTAAACTCTCTTCTACTTTTATTACTTCATATAATTTATTCATCATTTTGTAACCATTACTATCCATTTTTTGCCAAACGTTGCCAACCAATATTGTTACCCATGTACAGGACTACAGCAGTCGTGACCTCAGATTCTAAACATAACTAGCAGTTTGGCGCATTTTTATAGTTGCCTTTTCCCTCGGTACGTAGGAGCCTATACATCACAATGCCAGGCGTTAGGGGAGCTCGGAGTGACCATACGTACAGTATATTACTTTCACTCCCCAGACGCCTCCAGGCTACTCTTGACCCAGAATTAAATTATGAGGAAAAAAGTACTAAAGTAACTTTTGTGGACATCAAAAATAAATTCATGACTAATTTAAGTCCAATTTTGGGTGAGCATGATAGGAACCATTCACTGACACAGCAAGCTGAGAAGCGAGATCATCACTGACAGTGACACAATCACTGATTAAATTCAAGATACAAAATAGACTAGACCAAAAGCTTCGGTCTCTGTTATGTTGGTTGTTCCGCTGAACTACGTTGGCTCCACTCACCAAATAGACCGAAGTTAAACCGTCGTCTGTACAGGGGCTCAATGGCCACCGCTAATTTCTTGTTTTTTCTACCGCGATATTTTCCACCAAAAGTTCATACATATGCACCTATAGCTGAAAATGTATAAGTAACGACAGTTTCTTACCCTAAATTCCCGCTATAAAACTGGCAATCAGGGGATTAACTCTGAAAGTTGACACTTGCGACTCGGACTAGTGGGCAGTGGCCGACGAAAGTCAGACTCCGCCCCATGACCTTTACGTCACACATTACAGAAGGGGAAAAGAAAGGAGCAGTTAAAGAAACAAAAGAAAAAAGGGGAAATAAAAAATAAAAATAAAAGTAAAACAAAAAAAGAGAGAAAACGAAAGAGAAAGAGATAAAGGAAAAGGGAAAAAAACCGTCTAGAATTTTAGTATTCATAAACCCGACGTAAAAGAGATGATCTGATTGGTTAATGGTTTTGATACGCAGTTGACCCGGAAGTTCTTCCAACGGCATATGTTTGTGTGTTATATCGACTTCGGATGAACGAGTGAACTAGGAGCTACACGACAGCCGAGGTAAGTCGCTGTTTTTTTCCTTTTAACTTTATTTTTTCCCTTGTTTTTGGCAATTAATGCCAAGAGGGAATATTATTATTAATTCGCATTTTTGTCCATTTATTTTCATATAGGCCCTATATTTATGAAATAAAGACAAAAATCGATGAGCCCCGTCGGGGGGAATTTGCATTGTACCTCCCCTAATGGCGGCGACACGCTAGCGAGCCGTCTGTGTATGAGGAGAAATTTAAAAAGTAAAAAAATGTTGAAAAACTCCTCGAAACAGACGGCTGCCAGCTGTCTAAAAATAGACTGACGTTTATGTTAATACGTGGGACTGAACAAAAGTTAATGAGTAGGAAAGTAGACACAAAACAAAATATCGGTTACTAGATTTCTACGTGAATACCATGATGTTACCTCTATCTTTCTGCCATTCCATAGATTAGCTATTTGAAGAAAAAAAATACTTACCGTACCGGTAGTCGGTACGTACCTCCACTGAGTCCACTCTACTCTTGCCCCGGGAACCTCGACACGACGTCTTTAGACAGTGTCGAGGTCCTGAACGCTCCCACTCGCTCTCACCGGAGTGCACTGATGCACTAGATTAATCGCTAAATTACAAAAACATGGATGATAAAACGAAACCAAAAATACGACAGTTAGGACTGACCTTACCTAAACAAACTGAGTTCAAGATACGTTCTCCTTAAAATTACGAAAATTCGATGGAATCGTACAATAGAGGATCAATTTTCGGATTTCGTACGAATAGACCTTATCGCAAATAGCGTCTGTCGCGTGAGAGGGCGTCTGTCATCGCAGAGGATCACGGGATGCGAAAGGGGGCAAACGCGGAATCGGCTTTCGGGAAGCCATACAACGCCATATGTTTTGTGTAGTGTCACTCAAAATCCAACCTTTTTTTAAAGTCTGATTTCTTCGTATCTAAATTATTTTGGATACTTGAATGTGGATTTATATAACAATCTTTGTATCATGATTGCCCAGTGAAAGTATGAACTCAATACTCACCGTATTTTCGAAGTTTTCTGGGGCTAAACTTGGGAAGATTTTGTGGGAAAAGTGAGACGGTGATCGTGGGTCACTGCCGATCGACTTTAGAA
Organism: Lytechinus pictus; assembly: GCF_037042905.1. NCBI lineage: Eukaryota > Metazoa > Echinodermata > Echinoidea > Temnopleuroida > Toxopneustidae > Lytechinus > Lytechinus pictus. Next base: position 6,624,947 of record NC_087247.1, read on the forward strand.
AAGAGCACATCGGCGATCCAAATTAGATAGCATATTTTTTCATTAAAGAATATTCATGAGAATCATAATGTAGACCATATATCTTCAAATAAATTTAGCTAGTTTTTGTTATTTTGGGGAAATATAGTCCTTTTTTGCAACTCGGGCTGTTTAGTTTGATCATTCAAGTTTTATATAGGGGGTGCATGATCGAGACAAATTTAAAGCCCAAAATACGCTAGTGTATATATATATATATATATATACATGTATATACATAATATTAAGGACATATAAAATAATAGGCCTAAATGACATGCAGAATAAAGATTAAATAAATCACTGACTATAAAACGTTTTATGATCCCGTATAGGCCCTATCCGGCCTCTCTGTAATCTTATTTTGTCTGAAACTTAGCAGATGATGGATATTTAATTCACATAAATGATATATATATATTCCATTCTTTTGATAAAAATCTTATTTCAACATTTACATCTTCAATTAAGTTCATCGCATTCAGTCACTTCTCTTTCAAATCACATTAATTTCTTTTTTGCTTATTTTTCTCTCAATATACTTTCATCTATTCTCATTTGTTTCGATTTCATTCATTATTTTGTCTATGCATGCCACTAATAAAACTTCTGAATGTCCGACCACGATAATATGAAATAATATTATGTAGCCTATCTGTGGAGAGAAAAAGAAAACACAGCTCATTTTATACTAGGCCTACTCTGAATAAAATCATGATTGAGATAATTATTTATGAAACATGTATTCTTGACTATCGATTGATATTACAAAAATATAAAACTAGAATAAAGTAATCAAATCTACTGCAGAGTTTGTTTCATTGATCATCATTTTATTATTGCTTGGAATTCCGGGAGCAGTTTCCTCCACTGCCTCGCCGACGTACCCCTGGGCCGAGAGTGCATGCCCGCTGTACGTGCATACAAGCACACTTTGCACAGCAGCTGCACAGCTCAAAATACGCACAGACAGTGCGCGAAAATGAAAGAAAATTGCACTTGTCTTCATGAAATCTGTGGTAATTCTTGCAGCTATAGACAGCACATCTATCTCTGCCACCCATGATTAAGAAGAAAAGTGATGTTAGACTCTGGAACAAATATGACGAGGCGTTTACTGGAAGTTAGCAAAATGTTGGCTGCGGGCGTCTAACGTATTTTGATACACTATGGAAATCGTACACTTTATTGTCGGCTGCTTGCGCTCGCATGGTCGCATCCGGACAACAGCGGCGCTATTGCCCCCTTTGCGATCCCATGATCCTTTGCGTGAATCTATTTGCGATAAGGTCTATCGCCATGTTGAATTAAATGAAAAACATGTATGCGCATGCGCAACATGAATATTTATAAGATGTCGTCACTGTTAAGGTTAATGAATATGCATTACAAGAAGAGATAAGAAAACTTCGGTCGAATCACGAACTTGCTTTTCAAATAAATCGCGATTTAGGTATTTCAGTAATGGATATCAATCTTGCTTGCATTTAACATAGAAAAAAAAACATTATTTAAAGAAGAATTCATTTCATTAAAATTATATTTATCCCAATCTGTATATTATGAACAAACATGACTGCGTTTACAAAATACATTTTTTTTTAAATTAGAGATGTAATAAGTTAGAATCAAGGTCAATATTGAGTCGACATTGACGTCAGAAACGTAGTTCGCGTTGCAAATATGGAGGAACTTGAAGAAGAATTTGCAATAAAATTAAAGGTGCCTCAAAAACAGGCCCTGGAAGAGGCCCAGATAGGAAACGACAGTCTCGTGATTCTCCCAACGGGTTACGGAAAGAGCACGTGCTTTGCCCTCCATCACAAACTAATGGAGAAAGTAATAAATCACAAAGAACCAGTTTAAACTGACCAGTCTGACCAGTAGAATTTCAACTGGTAACTCGATCTGGAAATTGCAACATTGGTTACTTGTCTTACTGGTTCAGTGCTGCGCGTATATTTGTCCATATGAAATTAGACTGGATCAACTAAGCTAGACCAGTCAATTTAAAAAGTTACAAGTTGAAATTCCACTTGTCAAACTGATCTTGAATTACTAACTCGAAATTAAAGTGGTCTTAATATAATATTAGTCTACTGGAGTTTGTTACTGGTCACAATATTATTACTTGTGTCCTAATCTAGTAGTACTCAACTGGATTCCATACTGATCTTTCTTGGTCAAAATGCAACACGTCTTTTTTAATTATTTTTTAAAGAGATTGGGTGGTCCTTTTCAGGACCAACACTTGCCCAAGTAAAGAAAAATACGTCATGGCGTACGGTACCGTGAAGCTAATTCTAAATGAGATGGAATAGATGGTTCATAAATTAATCTTTCTGCTCTAATTTGAAATATAGGGCCTATTCTAAGTCTCTACACATACTTCTTCAGAATCTTTTGCATTGTCACTCTAAAGTATGATTTATTGCTTTTAAAAAATGCAAATAACTAAACCACGTAAACAGCACCATCCAATTTTGTTAGTACTGGTCCAGTTGAAAATCAAGTGGCCCAATTTATAAATCTAGTACTGGAGTCTACTAGATAAAAAAGGGCATGATGAAATATCTCCACATCCAAACATGGTGGGAATCGGTCCGTAGGCATATAGGCTGATAGGGGCTTTAAGACCTAATGAATCCCGTTACATTAGGCAATAAAATTAGGTATACATAATTAGCCCCATTGAAGTCAATAAATCATTGGACTGGTTCCTAGATTACAAAGGGGCAAATCATGTATTCATATTTCATGAGGTCATATCTAAGGTAAATTTCCAATTCGTCTACTGCCAACTCGTTCACTTCCCACATGGTCTACCTTAATTTAGTCTAATTAACATTCCATCTAAATTTCGCTCCAACCGTTTATTCCAATCATCACTTCGTCTTATCACCTGTTCGTTTATGACAATTTCCTCTCATAACCTTTTGGTCTAATATCCATTTTAGTTCCAATAATTTTAACCGATTAACACTTAGTCCAATTAGACCAAATGGTTAGGACTAAATGGTTATTGGACCAACTGGTTGTTAGACAAAATGGTGAGTGGACGAAATGGCAATTAGGCCATGTGGGTAGTAGACTGATGGCATACCAATGATAGTAGACGATTTGGTAACTGGACGAAATGGCTAGTAGACCAGTCCAAGTGAAAATAAACGACAAGGCACCATGGACCAATTCCCACCAAATTAGTGTTTCAGAGGGATTTCATCGTGCTCTACCAAAATACACATGGTATGAAAAATGCTCGTAAACATACAAACAATGGGAATTGATGTCACACTCAGTGGCGTACCGTGGGTCACGGCATTGGGGGGGGGGGGTCACCAGCAATTTTTGTTTAGTCAATTAGTGTGCGCGCAGGTATACTGACCTAATAAAGACATTTTAAGGACAACGCTACTGAGCGGAAAATTTGTTATATTCAGACCTAAAAGAGGGAGATTTTAAAGACTACATTTTAGGAATCTATGAGGCTGTTCACACCGCAAGGGGGGACCGTGGGCGGACCGTGGATCGCGCTATCGTAGCGCGATCCACGGTCCGCCCATTGGCATTCGCCGGATTCACACCGCAGTGAGATAGCGCGGTCTATCGTAGCACCCCCTTTTTTGAGAGGTCCTGTTGCCATGACGCGTGACGTCATGAGGTCAGAGCGGTCAAAGATTTCGCGCGCTATTACGAACCCGTACTAGTTAGTTGAGAGCTCGATATCGCTGTGCCTATTATGCTAGCCGGCCTACGTTTATTTCATGGCGTTGTATACATTGTGCATGTACCGGTATTTCTAATTTGATTAATCTAGATTCTAGACTCTTGTATTTTAACTGTGTTTGTGGACGTGATCACAGCAGGATCGCAGCACGATGACTTCCGGCGTGCTATCGTAGCTCGGGTTCACACCGGCAGAGATAGCGCGATCTAGCGCGCGCTAGACCGCGCTATCTCTCGTGGACCACCCCCAAGAGGTGCTCCAGTGGCACGCCGTTTTGGCTCGCCGTGGCTCGCTGTTGGGCGGACCGAAACGACGTTGTACCTTCCACACCGCAGAGATAGCGCGATCTAGCGCGCGCTAGATCGCGCTATCTCTGCCGGTCTGAACAGGCTCAGTGATGAGTATAAATCTCATCATAGTCATCTAATGCGAGTGCCAAGTGCTTGCTGATTTTGTTATAATTACATCTGAACACATGAAACACTTTTTGTAGTCATTGTAATCATGATTATCATATGCATCTCACTAATCAAATATTATGAGCACGAAGCGCGAGCTGAAAATTTAGATAATTCAGACCTGAAATGGGGCATTCTCAGGCTTGTTTGTAGGAATTCATTAAGACCATACGTATTTCACTGACCAAATGTGGCGAGCGAAAAGCGCGAGCTGAAAAATTTTTATATTCAGATCAGAAAAGGGGACATTTCAAGGACTGATTTTAGGACTTCATGGAGAGTAGACAGATCTCAACAATCCAATAATGAAAATCACGGATAGGAACTGTCTTATATTAAGACCATAACATGGGGAAATCACTTAAAGTGGTCATGAAAAAGAAGCATGTGTCACTAAATAAAACAATAATAACCCGAAGTGCGAGGAAATATGTTTGGTGTATATTGACTTGATAACAGGGGGGGGGGATACAGGATTATATATCTCGTTAAACAGACAATGCTAGCACCAGGAACAGAGAAAACATAGGCCCTGAGCAAATTAATTTTCATTAAGTTATGATAAAAAAAATTCTCATGTAATGTTACATAACACAATTATAATGAATAATTTCTTTTTGTCCCTCTACGTTTCTCTTCATTTCTCCCTCTTTTCTTGTTCCCCTTTTTTGTCAGTCGATGGGATGAGGTGCACGTGCCCCCCCCCCCCCCCCATAGTTACACCACTGGTCACACTTCAGTAATTAAGTGCAACATGTTATTGAAGTCCATGTGGTAATAAAAAGAAAGATACTCGAGAAAAGAATCATAATTCAACCCCATGATCCTACTGGCCCCATCATCTTTATGGACAAAGATGTGCAGGGGTGAGAGAGTTCAGATTTTTATCTGATTTCAGATTTTTTTGTTTTGATTTTCAGCTTAATTTTAGCTATTTCTGGCTTTCCTCTGTACAAAAAAAAATGGGAGCTCGTCAGTCTATTTCAGACTTTTTCACCACTCCTCAATTTTTTTTCAGATCTTTTTATTTGTGACCACTCACTCCCTGCATGTGGAATTACCTAAGGGTCATGCATATGTAACAAATTTGATCATAGTTGATGTGGAAATAAATGAGAGCATGTTGAACCAAAACTTCAACATTTTTGTAAAAGACAAAAAAGGAGAAGTGATTACCATGTCTCTGCCGGGTTCTATAACATTTGATTGGGCGACAATTTCTTTGCTATAATTTCCACACATAAATGGAATTACCCACATCAACCCCAGTTTTAACACTATCTATTCTAAACCAAACATAAAATGCTATTACAAACCCAACCATACATATCTTCGAAGAAATAAAGCCGGATCATTATCACCAAAGCAGATGCTGCGTCACCCTCTGTCGAAGATGGTTCAGGCAAGACAAAAATTATATGGAGTTGAAAGGTGTAAGCATTCATCAATAGTGACAAATAAAAAAGAACACACAAAAGAATCAAATTTTCTTTCAACTGATTTATTTAATTACCGCAAGAAATTACAATACATTATTGAAGGCCATGTGGTAAAAAAAAGACACTAAATACATATAATTATTTTGTACAACAATTTACAACAATAGAATAATACTCAAATACAAACATGAAATGATATCAAATTACTAGTACTTCTTAATATAATACAAGGAAATAAATTATTTGCAAAGAATAGGCTTCATCATTTCAAGCGTCAATACAAACCACATAAAATAGGCTATCAAATTATCTTTTTACTCACAAGGTGTATCAATTGTTTTCAATTATGCATATTAAAAAAAATGTGCGACACCACGTGCATAATCTCTCTCGAAAAAAAAAAGATGATAAAGAAACTAATTTAAATATAGAGACAATAGGTAGAAAAGTAAAGAAAGAAGAATAAAAAAGAAAACGAAAGGGAAAAGAAAAGACAAGAAACGAAGAAAAAAAGAGCAAAAGTAAAAAAGAAAAGAATGAAACAGTAAAGAAAGGAAAAGAAAATCAACTACGAAACGAAAAGTAGATGAACAAAATATGAAAATAATAAAAACAAAACGGAAAAGGGGATAAAAAATAAAGAAAGTGAAAAGAAATCACGAGGGAGAACTAAGAAATAATATTAGAACACGAGAAAAGAATGAAGAAAAAAATTACATGAAAAGAAGCTAATCGAATAAAAACAAAAGGCCGTTAAAATAGTGATTTATTCACTGGCTGCCACGCAGCCAAACCATCGAAAAAGAAATTACGCCACTAAGTTAGACTTATGAATATTCATATTACCCTTTCTCGCATGCCTCATACGATAGCCTTTTGTCAAAGACTTCTAGTATATTTCTATAGGATCCTCAGTGAATAAACAGGGTGAAATTAATAGGAAGAGCGTATTATAAACGTATTATAATCGATTATTATTTTTTTTTTTTTATAAGGATTAGGCTATTATTTATCTTTTGTTTTTGTTTTCTGCTAGCACGAAGATAAAAATTAATTTATCTCGTTGCCTCGTCAAAAGGCTATATCGATCCTCCATTGCTTCCTGTACAAACGACTTTTAATGCACACCGGCAAATATTTCCGACGTTTTTGCTTCGTTTTGGGGAATTATTTCGAAGTTTTGAGTGCCGCCCATATTGCGCCTTAAGTTGTAAGTATGTATTGATTCCTTTGTAACAGTTTTGTGCAATTTTATGTATTTTTGATTGATTCCCGATGCTCATCTGGTTTGATCTGGTGAGCCGGGGTGAATCACAACGCAGCCCGAACACAGTACGTGTTCGGGCTGCCGCAGTAAACTCTACTCCAGCCTCTGGCTCTGCGACACTCACTTTCTCTTAGCTCAGCTATCGCGGCGATATGATCGGGATCGACGTACCGGGAATCGGGGCCAGGTAGCCCAGGTTGCGGCGCGCGTGGATGGGAGGGTCGGGGAACGGGGTGTAAGGTTATAGTGATTGCGATAGTCATGAAAAAGAAGCATAGGCCTATGTCACTACAAATATTTTGTGCATATTGACTTGAAAACGGGATGTTTTAGTATAAGTATTCTTGTTAACTTAAAGGACAAGTCCACCCCAACAAATTGTCCAATTGTCCTTTTTAGAGATGCTTCAGCTATGTAAGTAAAAACTCCTTTTACGTCTAGACGTCTCCTCGGAAACAGTTTCGTCATGGCTGAGGCTGAAGGTAGACCACACCGTGAAGCCAAAGCAACGGAAAAGGGACTCTTATGGCAAATCGAGATCAAGTCAAAGGAGTTTGAAAGCCTCATCAAGACTTGGAGGCGCACAGCAAATAAACTTCGAGTGCTGCTGGGTGACGAGAGTGCTACCTCGACTATCCAAGAAACTAGAGATTGTCTACAGACCAATGTAGACAAGTTGATACTGACACAAGATGAGTTGATGGCACTTCGTGCCACTGCCAAGATTGATGACGACAGTGTCGGTAAACTAGATGAAGTAGAGGAAGAGCACAGCAACCTGATGAAACAAACTCTTGAGGTCTTGATCGCACAAAGAGAAGGAACTGCCTCATCACGGACTTCGACAAAAAGGTCTAAGAAATCTCATGCTGTACGTGTGGTATCAGAGAAGCAGCAAGATTGTCAAGATTGGGTGAATGGCATCCGCGACGTTGAACCAGAAACCCACCCGAATGTAAATGACCTTCAAGGTGACGCAGTTAAGGTCTTGATAGAACAGATGCGGATGACAAGGCTCCCATTGCCCGAACCAGTGACATTTGCAGGAGATCCTATGTCCTTTCCTGCGTGGAAGCAGTACGCGTTTGATGTTTTGATCCAACAAAGCGGCATTCAGCCTATGGATAGGTTTTTCTACTTACAGAAATACTTAAGAAGTCAACCTCTAGAACTTGTTCGAGGATATGCTCTAGTTGGAAATGATAAGGCGTATGGAGAAGCCATGACGGCCCTCACCAGTAGATATGGTGATCCCTTCATCATAGCAAATGCCTTTCGCGATAAATTGGAACGATGGCCGAAGATATCTCCGAAGGATGCCATCGGTCTGAGGAATCTGTCAGACTTCCTCCATCAATGTGTCAGTGCCATGGACAAGATTGGCAACCTTCACCACCTAAACGACGAAAGGGAGAATCAAAGGATCTTGTATAAATTGCCAGACTGGCTCGTTGCACGATGGTCACGCAAGCCAAGGTTATCGATTGGAGAGATGTGAATGGACAGTTTCCACCCTTTCAGATATTTGCGAAATTTATCGAAGCAGAAGCTAACCCAGGACCAAAATCCAATTGAATTAAACCAGTTGGATTTCCAACTGGTTTCAATTGGTTTCAATTGGTTTTAACTGGTTTCAATTGGTCTTAACTGGAATTTAATAATTTCCAGTTGAAACCAATTGAAACCAGTTGGGCAACTGGAAATCCTAACTAGAACCAGTTGGGTAACTGGAAACGACTTCCAATTGGAAATGATTTCTAACTGGAACCAGTTGAGTAACTGGAAATCCCAACTGGAACCAGTTGGGCAACTGGAAATCCTAACCGGAACCAGTTGGGTAACTGGAAATGACTTCCAATTGGAAATGATTTCTAACTGGAACCAGTTGAGTAACTGGAAATCCCAACTGGAACCAGTTGGGCAACTGGGAATCCTAACTAGAACCAGTTGGGTAACTGGAAATGACTTCCAATTGGAAATGATTTTTAACTGGAACCAGTTGAGTAACTGGAAATCCCAACTGGAACCAGTTGGGCAACTGGAAATCCTAACTGGAACCAGTTGGGTAACTGGAAATGAATTCCAATTGGAAATGATATCTAACTGGAACCAGTTGAGTAACTGGAAATCCTAACTGGAACCGGTTGGGCAACTGGAAATCCTAACTGGAACCAGTTGGGTAACTGGAAATGACTTCCAATTGGAAATGATTTCTAACTGGAACCAGTTGAGTAACTGGAAATCCCAACTGGAACCAGTTGGGCAACTGGAAATCCTAACTGGAACCAGTTGGGTAACTGGAAATGACTTCCACTTGGAAATGATTTCTAACTGGAACCAGTTGAGTAACTGGAAATCCCAACTGGAACCAGTTGGGCAACTGGAAATCCTAACTGGAACCAGTTGGGTAACTGGAAATGATTTCCAATTGGTTTCCAATTGGAAATTTTCCAGTTACCCAACTGGATCCAATTGAAACCAGTTAATTTGCATATTATCTGCCAGTGTGCACAGATTAATGTTTTATGAGATTCATCATCATTAACAATGTATCTATTTTTCTCTTTTCAATTACAAGTACCACACTTTTTAAAGATAAGTATTTAGAATACTTTGCAGAGAAAACCATGTCCATAAATGTTATAGATTATGATTAAAACAGATTAAAGGATAATTAGTACACCACTAACTGTTACCAAATTACATCAAATGAAAATACATATATTTGAAGATCTTCCATATAAATATATGTACATATGAAAGTCTGTATTTTATCAATGCCCTTTACATTGGTATTAATAGACATATAACACTGCTTCTGTGTTGGCATGAGCAATAGTTAGTGCAAATGCTAATTAATTTGTAACTAATTAAGTTCATTCCAACTGGAAGTTCCAATTGGATCCAGTTGGAAACCAATTGGTTTCAACTGGTTCCAGTTGAAACCAGTTGCCTCCAATTGGTTTCAACTGGAACCAATTGAAACCAGTTGCCTCCAATTGGATTCAACTGGTTTTAATAGGGAAATTGGAACAACTGGAACCAATTGACACAAATTGCCAACTGGTTCCAGTTGCTCAATTGGTTTTAACTGGAACCAATTGGCAACTGGTTTTCAATTGGAACCAATTGGTTTTAACTGGAACCAATTGGCAACTGGTTTTCAATTGGAACCAGTTGTTCCAATTTCCCTATTGAAACCAGTTGGCCAACTGGTTTCAATTGGTTTTACCCTAATTGGTTTTAACTGGATTTTGGTCCTGGGAAGGTAGCATGCTACCCTGTTACCTCCCTCCATGGCAAAATCGATGGACCATCTAACAAGACGAAGTCTACATCAGATGTCAGAACCCTCTCAACCAATGTGACGTATCCAAACTCAGGCAGCAGGGAAAGGGAGAAGAGAGTTAAACCACAATCATGTTCATGCTGCAAGAAAGACCACTCCCTACAAGAATGTACTGAGTTTGCGTCAAAGAACATGGCAGATCGTAAAAGCCACATAAGAGAGAAAGGTCTATGTTACGGCTGCCTAAAGTATGGTCACATGTCTAAGGCTTGTAGGCGACGAAGTACCTGTGACATCTGCAAAGGACGACATCCATCTCTACTACATGAAAACAGAAATAGACCAGAACCAAAGAAGGAACTAGAGGTAGATCCAAGACCCAATGAAACTCAGTCGTCATGGTCTCATGCTTCATTTAGCCAACACTCTGACGCTGGATTGACCATTACGAAGAGTACAATGATAGTTCCTGTCTGGCTTTCTCACTCAACCACATCGGATGAGCGAATGATCTATGCATTACTTGACACTCAATCCGACACCACGTTCCTGCTAGAGAAAACCAAGAATGAGATGAATTTGCATGGAACTCCTGTAAGTCTCCTTCTTTCAACGATGTCAGCTATGGATGAAAGAGTACCAAGTGAACGCATTGAGGGTCTTTCTATCAGGTCATTTGATGGAGAACAGAGGATAGCTTTACCATCAACCTATACCAGACAGTTCATACCAGCAAATCATGATCACATACCCACTCCAGAGATGGCGACCAGTATCCCTCACCTTTCCAAGATTTCACATAACCTATTGCCCTTACAAGATTGTGAAATTGGTTTGTTAATTGGGTACGACTGTGCTAGAGCCCTCATACCAAGAGATGTCATTCCTCCTGATCATGATAGGCCTAATGGTCCATATGGCCTAAAGACAGACTTAGGATGGAGCATTGTGGGTACTGTGAAAGAAATTGAACACAACTTTGAGGATGATCCAGTTGGTGTAAGTCATCGATTGACAGCCTGTGAGATTCCTGCTGAGCTAAAAACAGGAAACAAGGATGTGTTGTTTGCTCATAACACATCAGTCAAGGAAGAGATCACCCCTGCAAGAGTGACAAGATTGATGGAAGCTGATTTCCTTGATACCAAGGCTGAAGGAGTGGCATACTCACAAAATGACGTCAAGTTTATGAACATTATGAGAGATGAGCTTCACAAATTAGACGATGGGCATTATGAAATGCCTTTGCCATTCAAGGATGAGAAGCCAAAGTTGCCGAATAACAGAGTTCTTGCGAAGGGACGACTTGATCATCTTGGAAGAAAGTTCAAGCAAAATGATGAGTATCGCAAGAAGTACACCAAGGTAATGGAAACTCTTCTGGAGAAGGGTTATGCGGAACCAGCACCAGATCATAACACAGATGGTAAAGTGTGGTATATCCCACACCATGGGGTAGTTCAACCAAATAAACTGAGAGTTGTATTCGACTGCAGTGCGAAATGCAAAGGAGAGTCGTTAAATTCGCACCTACTCACAGGACCAGACTTGACGAATAAATTAGTCGGAGTACTCTGTCGCTTCAGACTGGATCACATCGCATTCATGTGTGACATTCAAGAAATGTTCCACCAGTTCAGAGTCAACTTGGAAGACAGAGATTATCTCAGATTCCTCTGGTGGAAGGATGGTAATTACGACGAAGTACCAAATGAATTCAGGATGAAAGTACATCTATTTGGAGCAGCCTCCTCACCGGGATGTGCCAACTTTGGTCTCCGACAAACTGCTTCAGACCATGCTGCTGAGTTCGGTGAAGATGTAAGAGACTTCATTCATCAAGAATTTTACGTGGACGATGGTTTGAAGTCCTTGCCTACAGTACACCAAGCTGTAGATCTGATATCCAGAACCAAGAAACTATGTGAGAAGGGAGGTCTCCATCTCCATAAGCTTGTATCTAATTCAAGAGAGGTACTGCAAACGGTTCCAGAAGAAGATAGAGCAAAGACCGTCAGAGAGATTAATCTGCTTCATGACGACCTACCACTAGAGCGAGCTCTTGGAGTCCAGTGGTGTGTTGAATCTGACTCGTTTAACTTCAGAATCACACTTCAGGACAAGCCACTAACCAGACGAGGGATACTTTCTACAGTTATGTCTATTTACGATCCCTTAGGATTGTTAGCACCAATAGTGCTTACAGGAAAGAAGATTCTCCAGGCACTCTGCAAGCTGTCCACAGACTGGGACGATCCTCTTCCAGACGATCTTCGAGTAAAGTGGGAAAATTGGAGAAAGGACATACTACAACTTGAATCCATCTCAATCCCTAGGTGCTACAAACCTACTAACTTCAAGTCAATAAAGTCAATACAATTTCACTACTTTACTGATGCAAGTACCTCGGGATATGGTCAATGTACTTACATGAGACTAACTGATGTAAACGATAAAGTACATTGTACATTAGTAATTGGAAAAAGCAGGGTGGCACCCTCGAAGTCTGTAACAGTACCTCGCCTGGAATTGACTGCTGCTGTTGTCGCCGCTAAGGTTAAGAAATTTCTGGAAGCAGAGCTTAAATTTGATGATGCAGAACATGTGTTCTGGACTGACAGCAGAGTCGTGCTTGGCTACATAAATAACACTGACAAACGCTTTCACGTATTTGTAGCCAACAGGATTCAACAGATCCGGGACTTTTCCAGACCTTCAGAGTGGAAGTACATTGAGTCAAAAAATAACCCTGCTGATGAAGCATCCAGAGGTCTAACAGTTAATCAGCTAAATGACTCAAAATGGCTACATGGACCAAAAATGCTATGGGAACAGTCAATTCCCACATATGAAGTTAAAGAGACATTCGATGTTCTTCCCAATGACCCAGAGGTGAAAAGGTCTCAAGTACATGTCTCTCAATCCAGAGAAGATGGGTTCGACTTGCACAGACTTCAACGTTTCTCTAGTTGGCTTGTAGCAAGGAAGGCTGTTGCATATTGCCTGATATTCATCTCACGTTTGAAACAACGCTGCAGAGAGAGACATGCCAAGAAAGCAAAGGACGATCCATTAACCAAGGCTAATGTTGCAGTGCTGGATCTCCATCAAGCAGAGATTGAAATTCTGAAGCATGTTCAAAGAGAAGCATTTGGAGATGAAATCCAGATTCTGAAATCTATCCAAAATGATCAGGGTCTTACTGAAAGAAAGAGGAAGCGTCAGATAAAGAAAGCTAGCCGTCTCCATGGTCTAGATGCCTTCCTAGATAAATATGATATCCTGAGGGTAGGAGGACGGATTCGAAGAGGTGATGATTCGTACATAAGGAAGCATCCCGCAATCCTTCCTCAAAGCCACCATATCACAGAAATAATTCTTCGTCATTGCCATGCATTGACAGCACATCAGGGTAGAGGCATGACGCTAAATCAAATCAGAGAGAATGGATTCTGGGTTCTTGGAGGCAGTAATCGAGTATCAAAACTCATACGGAAATGTGTCATATGCCAGAAACTACGAAGTCCAACTCAAATCCAAAAAATGTCAGATCTTCCTTCCGACAGAGTAACAGAGGCTCCACCATTCACATATTGTGGGATGGACTGTTTTGGACCTTGGATGATTAAGGAAGGTAGAAAGGATTTGAAGAGATACGGTCTTATCTTCACATGTATGGCCTCTCGGGCGGTACACATCGAGACACTCAACAGCTTGACTACTGACTCATTCATTCAAGCATTTCGTCATTTCACAGCTCTCCGAGGACCAGTTCAACAACTAAGATGTGATAGAGGGACAAACTTCGTCGGAGCGGAGGCAGAACTAAAAAGGGCCTGGCATGAAATGGATCATCAGAAGGTAAAGGACTGCCTTCTCAGTGACGGATGTGATTATGTTCACTTTATCTTCAACGTTCCCTCTGCCAGCCACATGGGAGGAGTATGGGAGCGGCAGATACGCTCTATTCGCAGTGTTCTAGATACTCTCCTGTACCAATCTGGAAGGCAGCTGGATGATGAATCACTACGAACCTTGATGTGTGAGGCTTCAGCTATCATCAACAGCAGACCATTGACAGTAACTCATCTCAATGATCCAACGTATCCAGCACCTCTGACGCCAAACCACCTCATAACAATGAAGTCTAAAGTGTTCCTTCCTCCCCCAGGAAACTTCCAGAATGCAGATATCTACTCGAGAAAGCGATGGAGGAGAGTACAACACCTCATTAATGAATTCTGGAGTAGATGGAGAAAGGAGTTCCTTCAGAACCTTCAGGTCCGCCAGAAGTGGACACGCCCACAACGCGAAACTTGTGTTGGAGACATTGTCATTCTGAAGGACAACAATACTCCAAGAAATCAGTGGCCCCTAGCGCGTGTTGCCAAACTCCTGCCATCTGAAGATGGACACATTCGCAAAGTGAAACTTACCTTGGGAGACCCCGGAATAGGTAATAGTGGTAAGCGTAAAGGTCCTCTTCAAGAATTAGAGCGTCCTATTCATAAACTGGTGTTACTGTTACCGCAAGAAGACCAATAGGAATTCCCGGCCAAGGAACCTGACATCTAACATTTACGTAGGGAATCCATTTAATTAGGATTAAAATGTTGAGAAGGCCTAGAAAGTATGAGCCTTATTAAAGCTAGATTTATTGAAAAAAGTATGTGAGTGAGACTAATTGATATGAATATTTCCAGAAGCATTAATTTTCAATAATATATCAGCATGTTCCATTGATTAAGTCTGAGAAGGAGGCCACAACATTCATCAGGAGCAAAATAATAATTTTGAAGTCTAGAGTCAAGACTATTCATATCTTCAAGGTCTGCATGAAAGACTATACAAACTCATTTATTACAGACCTTATTAGTGCCTGAACTGAGACTGATTGAACTTATATATTGCATTTGTCTATGTAATAACCATTTATCTCTTTACAGGTCATTTCTGATGTTTCAACTATTTCAGAATTAACAAGTCAATGCTCTGGAATTCACACGTTAATGTAATACAGCAGCCAAAATTTTCCAAATTGGGAATGTGTTTATTTGATTTGTTTAAAAAAAAAAAAGGAATGTAAAAGGCAAATCACATTCATTTTTATAGCTAAATTCCCAAAGCGGTTGAATTCCAGAAATTATGGACTGAAATGTGTACTATAGTGTCAATGGGCATATGTGTGATTCACTATGAAACCTTTGTTTACATATGAATATTAATTAAGAGCATTGTTTTTTGTGTTTTTTTTTTACATACAATTTACAAAGATTTATGCTTATCAGTATGAAATTGTTAATTGAGATAAGCAAGAGGATAGTGAATTTATTCGCACTTGAATTAAGACACAAACTCATGTGATGTCAACATATATTGTTTATTCAAAGTAGATAGGATATTACACAAACATTAATTGGATTGTGCTAGTTGCATTTGGTTTAATTGTTGGTGAAAGACCTCAACAAATTCACCTTTTGGAGCTAAGTTTGAATTTGGTTGCAAACCTATATGATCATTTAAAAGGCAGTCAATGTCAGTAAATTTTAATAGGAAACAAAAATTTTCATAAGATTGTGCTGCATATCATTGAGAGTAAGCAACTTGGGATTGATTACCTGGTTATATACAGTGTTGATTTGATAACATGTTTAATTAATCTTAAGACTGTTCGACATGCATAGTATGTAAATTAGTTTCATATTGTTGTTGATAATGCACGAGCAATTTTTTGGAGGGGTTATTGAAATAGAAAAAAAAAGTATATTTAGGTTATCGACGATCTGTGATAGTTCGATCAATCATTATTTGGTAAATTATATTAATAATTTAAAGGAGCCATGTTTCAGTGATTGATCTTTTTTAACGATTATTTGGATTGGTTGAAGTTAAATAGCGCCATCTTCAGGCTACTAATTTTGCTATCAGGAAATGGCACCATTTTCGAATTCCAGTCGACTTAGTTGACGAAATCTGTCTATTTTGGAGACATCGACGTGTATTATGAAAATACACACATAAGAAGGCAGAAAGGAGTTTTTACTGTAGCTGAAGCATCTCTAAAAAGGACAATTGTCCTTTTTAGAGATGCTTCAGCTACAAACTTGATAAAAAGATAAAAATTCAACAAGCATAACACTGAAAATTTCATCAAAATCGGATGTAAAATAAGAAAGTTATGACATTTTAAAGTTTCTCTTTATTTCACAAAAGAGTTATATGCACATCCCGGTCGGTATGCAAATGAGGGAACTGATGACATCACTCACTCACTATTTCTTTTGTATTTTATTATATGAATTATTAAATATTTTGATTTTCTCGTCATTGTCATGTGAAATGAAATCCTACCTGATTCCGTGGAATTCCATTATTTTATTGTTGTGGTTCAGGCAAGGACTAGGTCCTAATCGTCAAATTCATAAAGAATTAAAATATTGTATAATTCAAACAATAAAAAACAAAAGAAATTGTGAGTGAGTGAAATCATCGACTCTCTAATTTGGATGTAACTGGCTCGTTCATATAACTATTTTGTTAAAAATAAACGAAACTTTAAAATGTCAGAACTTTTTTATTTTACATCCAATTTTGATGAAATTTTTAGCATTGTGCTTGTCTGATTTTTCTCTATTGATTCAAATCAACATTTTGTTGGGGTGGACTTGACCTTTAAACAGACAATGCGACCCATGCGAGCACCAGAACGATGACACATATGATATAGCTATATAGCCATAGGCCCATGCTGACCAAATTATATTTCATTAAGTTATGAAAAAAATATTTCTTTAATATAATAAACATAAGATATGCAGTAGGCGTATATAATATATTCCCGAATATATTATATCATAATGTACAATAATTTCTTCTTTCCCACTACGTTTCTCTTCCTTTCTCCCTCTTTCTCCTCCCCGGCCCATTTTTATTGCCAGACGATGGGAGGGGGGGCCGGGCCGGGGCACATGCCCACGTATATAGAGGGAGGGGAGAAGAACTTGATCGAGGAGAGGGAATTAAGAGGACTCGAGATGATCGAGGAATAGGAGAAGCTTAAAGATTATAAAATAAGTTTATGATGAAAATTCTATTCTCATATTATGATAGGATTATTTTCCAGTCGTATAAGCTCATGATACGAATCCCGTTTTGATCATAATCATTCTCAGTTGGAGCTGGGGGAAGGGGGTGGGTCGGAGGTGGTGAATATTCTGGTCTAAGGTAAAAAAACATCAAACACTTAATAATCATAGCAAGGATCAATTGTATCAATTTTCTTACAAAGTATAAAACTTATTATTTAATAAGTTTTCTCATAAACAAATACAACTGATAAACATCACAAAAACACAGAAAGATTTTTTTTTATTGACACAGCCATTATAGCCCTTGCCCTGATGTTTTACTCAATCAGATTTGTCGTCGATTTTTTTCTTCAAAATGTTACAGTAAAATGTAAAATAGGATTAGCTTTATTTGTTTTTTCTTTTTGTTTTGATCATTTTGCAGACTTTTAAATGTCAAGGATTCCTTGGTAACAAAAGCCACCATAGCAACTTCTCAGACAGTCGCAACCTTCACGGCAGCTGTTGAAGACCACCTTCTCCGGTAATGCTAATCTCCATAAGACATCTTTCACCTGGTGCGCTATACCAAAATGGTCCTGCACTGTACACATCCAGATCCTTTTGCATTTAACCAATCTTGAGTGTGTTAAATTTCAATTTAAACATCAACAATATGTGATCTGAATATGATTTAAGGCAAATATCTTATAAGTTTCCATCGCGAATTCGATATCATCATTTGGGTGCTTATGCAGTATCAACTGTTTGTCCATCATTACTTTTTTAGCATATATGTTCTGAGTATGTAAGGCAAATATAATTTTTACAAAGTGACAACTCACTATTTGTGCTTGTATTCTATGTAAGTGCAAATTCATGCAATCAAATTGCATAATGATGATACTAACTTCAAACATACCCATTATAAGAATAAGGTAACAAAAGTATATTTGCCCTTTTAACCGCTATATTTATATATAAATTTTTCAACTTGCTATACTGTACAATAACCAGGTCATAAGATAGGTAAGTCATACAACAGAAGCCTGTAATGTTTCAATTATGCATTAGATATGAAGCAATTGAAGCGATCAATATTGTACATGGTCAAACATAGAAAAAAGCCTCTCTTGAAGAAAATAAAATGTGTTGACTCAGTTTCATTGAATACTTAAATATTATCATAATATCGTCATTTTTTTTTTACTACACAACACTCAAACAATAGAGAATCAGGAGTACATTTAATTCTCGTAAGAAAATAGCACTTATATCTAAAAATCATTCATCACATATTATCATGGCATGAGAAGTATGTGTTGAAGATTAGTTGACCTGCTTGTCAATCAATAATACATGTCATTGTACACGCATCAGTTTTTATTCATGATATAATGTATTTGTGCATGGTCAGCACTCTTGCATTTTTTATATTGACTGGGTTTCTTCCAAGAGTACATCAGGAAATATTGGTCATGATTAGACTGTCATTGCACTCACCTACATTATGACTCGTACAATATGATCTTACGTTGGCCAATATATCTAAAAAGTACCTTTAAGAGCCAAGTCAATACATGTATTACAACATATTGCACTCCTCACATTTGCAAGCTAAAGTACTGTATCTGACCTACCACTTGAGGGGCAGTCAACAATATGCAAATATTCATGACAGTTTAGGGGAATTTTCCAGCATTTTACCCTGAGCAACCTACATTGGAATTTGCATCTCAGTTCCTTTCAAAAGGTTTGAGAAGACAACGGGCAGACTCATTGCTAGGCTTAAGTTCATTTACATGCAAAGAAGGAACAATTTCCCTACAAATTGAAAAATTAAGGATTGCATTTGTTCCAAGACCTCTTTCAAAATATTAATCAAGTCTTTAATACACAGGAAAAAAAACTCTGATACTATTCATTCCATTATCATCGTATATGAGCCCTACTACATGAAGAGAGGCAATTAATGTTACAATCAAAAGAAAGAGCCACTAACCTTTGATATAAATTGTAACATTGATTGTATCCTTCACCAATTCAGCTTGGGTGCTATTTCTTAGACCTATCAAAATAAAGTTTGTACACTGAAATTGCAACAAACCTGGCTCACTGCATAACTCAATGAAATTGCTTTAGTTCTTGTTTGGAAGCCCCCAGTTATGACTGTTATAAGTGACAGTGCGCGAAGGTCTGGGGCCAGTCTTACAAAGAGTTGCGATTGATCCGATCAATTGCATGGAAAGCCAGCAAAGTCAACATAGAAAATGCATGTTTGTTCAAAAACCTTTCTCATGTGAATTTATTACCATAAATTCATTGATCTCTTGACAATTTGGTGTGTTCTCCTTTCTTTACAAAGGATATTTGCAAATTTCCTGTATAAAAAAATTATGACATTGATGGATTTCCACAGAGTTACATTTGAGTGGACCAATCGTAACTCTTTGTAAGACAGGGCCCAGATTCATCTACATGAATAAGGCGATGGATTTAGACACTCCCCTCAGAATGGAATTGATTATATTATATAGTCCAGTTTCTAGTTATACATCACAAGGTAGGAGTACATGATGATGACGCCGGGATTGGCCGTAGGATCAGGGTCGGTTCCGTTGAACCAACCAAAGTACTTGATGGAGTTGGATCCCTCCATGTTGACTTGAGAAGTGACGTCAACCACCCAAGGATCCACCTCTCTTCCGTCGCACCAACCGTCCCGTCCGTACAGCCAAGTCCCGTGCTCGTTGGGTTCAACACCTGTAATGCTCCTTTCCGCACATCCATTTGGGGTACCTTCAAAAGAAAAATGAGAAAGGTTAAATCAGTCTCTCGGGAATTGAATCGTTTATGATTACAATTAAACCTGCTTTAGCCACCCAGGCGCATTTGTAGGGGGGAGGGGGTGGTTGCAGGGGTTCAACCCCCAAGGCTTCAAATTTTTTAGAAAACCCTTTTTTTTTTGTTACGAAAAGACATAATTTTCATAATTTTTTTTTTTTTTTGGTGGGGGAGGGGGTCAAATTTTCATTCAACTCAACCCCCCCTTTTAAATATCCTGCGTACGCTACTGTAGCCACCAATTTTACAGAACGACAACCTGTCTACTCAGACCCCGATTTTCAATAGAAAATGGAAATTATATTGCAGTTTCTTCAAAGATTTTATAATTAGAGACTAAAAGGGGAGAGCACAAATAAAAATTAAAAACGTAAGGCAATCTTATTTAATTAATTTACTAACTTTTTGTCATGAATCAAGTTGAAATATTAGGCCTATAGGTTATTTGTATTCCTCTATAAGATTTGTTAAATAGTACAGCTTACCAGCATTAGTAAATGTGTTGACATTTGGATGACCATTAACAATGAAATGATGAGATGTCACACAAAACTCTCCACAGCCATTGTTGTCACTTCCATGACCAGTGATCACGGCATACAAGATGACCTGAAATAAAATATTAATACACATTATTAGCACCATACTTTTCCCCATATGACCAAAAGTGCAATGAAATGAATGAAATTGTTAGAATTGTGCACATGTAGAACTAAATTATATTGTATTATATCATCTATATAACTTTAACCTACACTGGTGCTAAAAAGTTGGTGAACCCCGCCAGAAAATCAACATATTTTAAAGTGGTCATGTTCTGCCATGTTTTAGATATTTAATTGTGAAGTCAGGTGATATAATATTACATTCAATAAAGTGTTACTTTTGTTCCTCTTGGCTTGCTGGACATGAAGGAGTGCATTTTCTTTTGGGATTCACTAACTTTTTATCACCACTGTATACATGTTGTATACAGCCAAAAAAAATAATAGACAACAGCTTTGCATGCCTTTTGAACTAGTTCTTACGACAAACTGACTGGAAATATAATGTAGTTCTAATTTCAGGCATGCATTATACGTTTCCAAGGAGAAACAATAACGAATAATAAATTACCTCAAGTGGAATAAATGCATAAGAATAAATTTGGTCAATCTTCTTTGGTCTATCTTTCTTTCTTCTTTCTTTCACATTCTTATTTTCTATACATTATCCCTTCTCTTGGGATTAAACATAGGAGATGAGAAATCAGGGAAAGATTTTTTTTCACTATTACTGAAAGATGGGATGGATTGCTGTATTCTTTTTTCTCTCTCTCCTAGCTTGGAAGTTCATTATCCTGTGTGTTATTCTCTTTAAAAATCAAATGTTTCAGGTATTTCATCAGTTCCAATTAATCATTTTAATGTATAAGGTAATCTGTGAATGACGTTTTGATACCTTTTTAGCTGTCTGGGGGACTGTGAAGTTGATTGGGTGATACTGTGTGTTGTAGGACTGGTTGAATGTACCTCCTCGGAAGAGCGGAAGGATTTGACGCGGATGTCCTTCAGACAAGACCTTAGCTGTATCAAAGAATTGTAAAGATACCAAAACAAATAGCTAAACAACTTTCAGACAACTAAATTAACTCATTCATCACAACTTCATGAGATATACAACTGCTTACACAAGAAAGAAAATATGAGTGAAAGGAAATGATGAATAAAAATGATGAAAGAAACTTTCAGTGCAAGCGAGCGTCTAATTCTTTGTGTTGAATGCAAATTGCATCCCCCTCCCCCTCCATCCGGGAGCTTGCATCTCCAAAGCACACAAATATTGACGAAGTCACAATTTGGTACTCATTGATTGACATTTTGTTACTGAAAATATCTTTTGTGAAACAGGGCCCCATCTTACGAAGAGTTACGATTGATCTTATCGACCTCAACTCTATGGAAATCCATCAATGTGACAATTTTTTGTACAGAAATTTCCACGATGTCATTTGAAAACAAAGAGGACACTGAATTTTTGAGAAAAATATGCTGCATGTATGAATCATACATCATATCTAGAAAATATTTTGAACACAAAATGCATTTCTGGGCCCTGTCTTACAAAGAGTTACGATTGATCCAATCAAACGTAACTCTACAGAAATCCATCAGTGTCATAATTTTTTCTACAGGAAATTTGCAAAATGTCCTTTGTAAACAAAGGAGAACACACCAAATTGTCAAGAAATCAATGAATTTTTGGATATGCATTCATCTCTATAAAAATCTTTGAACAAACATGCATTTTATATGTTGACTTTGCTGGCTTTCCATAGTTGTGATTGATCGGATCAATCGCATCTCTTTTGTAAGACGGGGCCCGGTAATTGTTTATACCTGATTTATGAAGTCTGAGACTGAGGGAAGGTTTCCATGGTTGGGCCCACCAGGCAGTTTTCATTGTGAATGTGCACTGAGAAGACGTAAAGAGTGGAGTTAATGGTGTCACATCGGTCAGCCATCGTCCAATACGTCTGAAAAGAACAAAATTTGTGCACCCTTTAGACTCTAGATACATCAGTCCAAAGTAATGAATGATAAATTCAACTCATTAAAACAATACCCAGAATACAGAAGAAAAAAAAATTACTTGTGTTTTGGCAAACACCTTGAAAAAATAATACCAAATACATCTGAGAAATACAAAACAAGCATTGAAGTTTTGATTGGTTGAAAACAATCAAGATTGATGTCATCAACTCCTATATAGGCCACAAGAATTGCAAATCTCTGGGATTTTTATGTAATATTTGGTGCCAATCAACGACAGAAGCATGTGTTAAATAATGAAGATTTGGCAAGAAAAAAAAAGTCGGAATATTCACTGACTCTCACCTATCCACCCCCATCTTCCCCCCAGCCCAAAGTTTTTATCGACACACTTTTTTCATCAAGGTGAACTCCCCTTTAAGAGTTAAAGGGATGGTCCGGGCTGAAAGTATGTATAGCTTAATAGATAGAGTAAAATTCACTGAGCAAAATGCCGAAAATTTCATCAAAATCGGATAACAAATAACAAAGTTATTGAATTTTACAATTTAGCAATATTTTGTGGAAACAGTTGTCATGAATATTCATTAGGTGGGCTGATGATGTCACATCTCCACTTGTTCTTATGTATTTTATTATATGAAATTAGGTTTATTCAATTTTTTTCCTCCAAGAACTAGAAAAATAGGATTGACAAATGATTTAGTGCATTTGATATTTATTGCTGCAACTTATTTCAGTATAAGGGAGACATATTATTCACACAAGCATAAAATAATGAAAATATTATGATTTTATGTAATAACATAAGAAAACGGAAAGTGGAGATGTGACATCATCAGCCCACCTAATGAATATTCATGAAGACTGTTTTCACAAAATATTGCTGAACTTTAAACTTCAATAACTTTATTTTTTGTTATCCGATTTTGATGAATTTTTTGGCATTTAGCTCAGTGAATTCTACTCTATGTATTAAGATATAAATATTTTCAGCCCGGACCATCCCTTTAAGCAACAGGCATTTTGAACCTAGCTATTTCCAACAGATCTAGAGCACAAAAACACATCTTCAGACTGGCCTCTGTTTGGGGGCAGAAAATCCAAAGTAAGCATCAAGTTGGCTTACCTTCTAAATGCTGTGATCCATCGGCCCAGCTCCATGCCACATAGTGGAGATGTCTGGTCACAGCACAGATATAACTGCACTGTATGGTCCCATGGTGGACACGACTCATCTCGAGTCCCAGGACACGATAATGAAGTATCTAGCTCAATCTTGGAGACATCTTATTGAAAAAAAAACAAATACAAAGAAAAATAATAGAAATTATTTGATTTAAGGCTATAACATTACACTGAAGTAGTATTAGCACAACTAGTAATGTAGTTGAGTTCTACACAGTTGCAACCATTCCATTATTGTTCAGTACAGCTACCCTGTGTACACTAATTCCAATTTCCAGCTGTGGCAAAATCTCAAAATGAGTAGAATCCAATAAATTGACTACCCAAGTGTCTGTATGTAAAAATGGAAAACATGTATCATGATTTTGGTAGATAATTTGCTGAAATATGAGCAAAATAAGCACGAAATTGTAGCCGAGTGATAGGTTGCTTTCCAAGCAATTGTAATACAAGTTCCCTCCTTCCACATAAATGCTTGTCTGTTTTGGCGAATTTCAGTGTACAGCTTTTTAACATAGATTTAATTATTTTACAATGTAAAATTTACATGAATTTTCTACTTGACCTTGATTTAATAGGGTACATTTAGAGGTCAAGTCCACCCCAGAAAAATGTTGATTTGAATAAATTGAGAAACCAAACAAGCATAATGCTGAAAATTTCATCAAAATCGGATGTAAAATAAGAAAGTCATGAAATTTTGAAATTTCGCCTATTTTGCTCAAAACAGTTATATGTACAACTCAGGGATATGCAAATAAGAGTCAGTCATGTCCCTCACTCACCATTTCTTTTGTTGTTTATTGTTTGAATGATACAATATTTGAATTTCTACAGATTTGACAATAATGGCAAACTTGACTGTAATGTAATCCCATATTTTCAGGGAGAAATTAAACTTTGTTTTACACGACAATGAGGAGAAAATTGAAATATTTCATATCATCAAATATGATGTAATCAGTCTCCTCATTTGCATACTGACCAGGATGTACATATAATTGTTTTGTAAAATAGAGCAAAACTCATAATGTCATAACTTTCTTATGTTACATCCAATTTTGATGATATTTTCAGTGTTATGCTTGTTGGATTTTTCTCTTTGTATTCAAATCAATTTTTTTTGTGGTGGATTTGTCCTTTAAATCACAATAGTCCTAAATCATTACATGTGCAGAGTTTTGTTTGACAGTTTTATTCAGCATTAGATGAATGAATGATGAAAAGTCACCTTGGATAGCCAATTGAATCACAGAGAAGACTGTGTTCATTTCAGATTATAATTTGCATACAAGGACCATAACTAATGTTTGAGCACTGTGATCAATTTATCACAGAATTGCCCTGGGGCCTGTTGCATGACGAGATGAGCGATACGTAGGAACATCCTAGGACCATTCTTCCGAGATAGGAAGATTGGCGACAAATCAGCGCTTTCCGTTTCACGAAGGCAATTTTGTCTTTCAAGTCCGCGACATCGTTTGATATCGATAGTATCGGAAAAATATTTAGTCTTCATCGTCACCTGAACCTTTTATTTCGGAATGACGACTTTTCATAAAATCATATATTTCAATAAAAGGGGATCAAATAATGTTTTATTTATATCTGATTGTAGAATTGATGTATGGAGCGTACTTTATGAGGTAAAAAGAGCAAAAACTTTCAAGATTCACAAACATAACTGGATATAAAATCGAAATTTTCATTATTTCCTTTATTTAGAACACGGTGTCCTTTTAGAGACACCTTTCATTGATATTTCAACGAAAGAGACCCTTGTCCGACATAAAAATTGATTTAACTAAGTAGTTTCGACATTTTATTAGTTCAATATACTGATTTTTTATACATATATATATATATATAATGATGATTTTGCAAATTATGCGTTAATATGTTATCTGTTGAGGTAAAAATAGGGTTTGAATGGAGTAAACAAAATCAACAGTGTCTGATTGTATGAGACTAAAATGGAAAATATGAGAGGCTGCCTGTGAAAAATCTAATTTATTTATTTTATTTGTCAGATATAACGCAAGAAATACAAATGTGAGTGTTTAGAGTATAAAAATACCTCAGTTGCATGATGAGTAACCGAAGACAAGAAAAATATGAAAATTGCTGCAAACATGTCCAAGTGGATAAAGTAGTGCTTTGAAATAACAATTAAAACATAGAAAAAGGTGTGCAATCCGCAATGGAAAAAATACTATTTACAGAAATAATGCTAAATATTACAATGATCATAAACGTTGGTCATCTTTAAAGTTGATCACTTAATTTATGGACGCTTATATAAGAATATAGTTTAAGAATATAAAAATAAGATATGTTCAACATTTCAAAGTTGAGGAGTAGAGACTACATTATTGCTTTATAACATTACATAGGGGCCGAAAGGGGCCTACACTACGATTTAAAATGCGCCTGTCCGTATGGACTTTCCATAATCTTTTCTTTAATGAACTAGCTTATCTTCATTTGTAATAATTGTGATGGATTCGTAAGCTATAGGCCAAATCTGTATCTTAAATTCAATTAGCTATTTTGTTAATGCAGACTCTTTTTTGTTTTGTTTCACTGTTTCACATCTCAATTAGTTAGCCCAAATCCGACAATTAATTTTCATTGATTAAAATTAATCTCAGCAAAAAATAATGAAAATGAAATAAAAATAAATGAATGATTTACCATGTTTAACATTTTAGTTTTGTATCGTGTTTTGTTTTAGCTGAAGGTTATAAACATGTTTTTTACCTTACATCATTTCTTTTAAAGAAATTTGTTTTCATGTTGTTTAATTATCTATGAGAAAGCATGAGGGGTCAGAGAGATAGTGCCGCCCATTTCGATATTTCAAATAAAAATTAATGGAAATGGTGTGGGGATAGGACGGAGAATAAAAGAAAACATATTAAAAAAAATATTTGGGCCTACATTACCCCCGGACATAATGCCCGGAGAAGTTAAAATGACATGTTTTTGGTCGTCTTGCCGTGCAAAAAGACGACCTGAAATTGATGACAACTAGCCCCCATATAAAAAATAACTTGGCGCCATCCCAGATAAAATGCATCAGTGTGCAACCCCCAAAAAATGTTTAAAGGTGATATGTCAGTGTGGCTTGCCGTAAACGCATTTTCTCTCAATGCCGACGGTGGCGGGCGGTGTGCAAAGAAGATCATGCCTACGTAGGACATGTCTGGAGGTGTCTTTCCAAGGACCATTCTTAGTATCTTCCAAATCGGCTTTGTGAAACAGTTGAGCGATATCTCGTTCTCATGTAGAATGGTTCTACGAAAGACCCTTTCATGCAACAGGCCCCTGGGTGAGCAAGAAAAAATTACAGGCAAAGGCAAGCCTGAATTTTCCATATTTTTAGAGTGAGGCCACTTTTCTATAGGACACATTACATTTTTTTTAAATCACAAATTGGAAAAGCTAAAACGGCACAATTACAAAGCCAATGAGAGGTGCAATGAGGCAAATCAATGGGTCAACAAAGGCCAAGTCCATGGCCTTGGACTAAATCTGGGGCATGTTTCACAAAGATTTAAGCATGACTTGGAGTCGTACTTAGATGCCTATTTGCTATTTGAGTGCGTTACAAAAGGCATGACCACATTCGTCAGATCATGTCAAGAGGATGCACACTACTGCGTATTGATCAATAAGATTGTGCGTTACATATCATGTACGCATCAGCATATAAGTGCGAATCTTAAGTCATTCTTAAATCTTTGTGAAACACCCCCAGGCCCTGCAACGGGTTAGGAATACAACCAGGGGGTAGAAATTTCATATTGAAAAACTACCTTGTAAAGATGGAATGTCAACTGTCTGGACTACACCGGCAT
Organism: Lytechinus pictus; assembly: GCF_037042905.1. NCBI lineage: Eukaryota > Metazoa > Echinodermata > Echinoidea > Temnopleuroida > Toxopneustidae > Lytechinus > Lytechinus pictus. Next base: position 6,652,635 of record NC_087247.1, read on the forward strand.
GCCCTTGCATGATAGTGTCGTTGATCACTGGTACGACTGTTACTTCTTGAGATAGGTTCTTCTTGAGCTCAGTCTTGTAGTCAAACCTTAATTTGATAGAATCAGAAAAAAGGGATAAAAATACATGAAATATATATGAGAAATATCGTTATATAAATATTACATTAAGGAATACTCACTGTGTAACTGTTACAAAAGAATTGTGGGCCATATAGAGAAACTTGCTTGGAACACTCACTATGGGTTCAAAGAAGTCATAGGTCGCCAGTGAAATCTGACCTTTTAGTGACCTCTAGCTCCATGTGAGAAATCTAACACCCCCATTAGGTCTCAATTGGGCAAACCCGATAAGGTCTCAATTAGGCAAATACAGGCAAAGTTATTGGTCACAATAAAACTCAACATGTTTTGCTCTGTTGGTAACCTTTGACCTTGTAGTGACCTTCATATGCTTTAAATAGAAGATTCTGTATGATCGATCTTTCATCCAAGTTTGATTAATTTAAAATTGGAGCTTTAAATAGAGTTATTCAATTGTTTAAAAGCATAATGGGCAGGAATAGTGGATGGACTAACAGCGGATGGACAACAGAGGGACAGACGCTAGAGCAAAATCTTAGTCTCTGTCCACCTTTGACGTCAACTGCAAAATATTATGGTTTACATTACAAAAATACACAAATACTCACCATTGTGCTTGCCAAACAAAGAATTGGAAAGATGGGTAGAGCAACCAACCCAATTCAGCTAGCTTTCCCTGCTGATCAATGGCAAAGTAGAAGTTCTCACTTGGGGATGTCTGAAAGCTCACATTCATGGAGTCCTTTTGCACACTGTAAACATAAAATGGGGAAAAACAGGAGGATTAATGCCTCCACACTTCCAGATCTGAAACATGGTCAACTTGAGTATTCACATTGCTTTAGAAATCATAAACTTTATACTTGAGATTGAGAATATTGCATGAATTTTACATAACTCATACAAAATAGTTAAGACCTTTAGACTTAAAAAAATCTCTTATACTTGATAGCCATATTCTTCCAAAAATGTTATGTTTAGGTAGACAATGCTTACTAACTTTATGCCAAAGGTGGTAGAGACAGAAGTCCCTCCTAAGACTATATACAAGAACAAAAATGGGAGTTGATCCATCTACAAAAACAGAGAGAGGAATGACGATACCCCCTGAAACATAGTGCCTTCAACATCTGTCTTTGATATGGCAGAAGACACAACAATATTCTAAATAATTTAATATTTTGGAAACCCTTGCTAAAATTGAAGCAAATACATACCTTTGGAGAAGGGCTTGGTTGTATGGAATCATTGTGGCAGGAATACTAGGAGGATCATCACATTCAGCGCCCTCACAGTTCATATCTTGCACAGGATAGCCTGGTTGACTGTACACTATTACACCGACTGCAGACGAGGCTTCCATTTCTTTCACCTTAATATAATAAAATGATGCACAGAATAAAATAAATAATTTAATGGCATCATGGTGGTTTTATGTTACCCCTGCAAGAACCAAAACTCGGTTTCACTTGACTTTATGACCTTGTTCAATTAAACTCTACCTGTGCACTCTTGTAATGCTATCAGAAACAGTTTGTGGTTGAAAGTATGGTATTCTTTGTTTTTGGATTAAAGCATACTTAGAGAGATGGGGCTATGGACCACAAATAAAATTCATATTGCTTACGCCAAATATTCATCTGTAGGGGCAGACCCATCAGCAGTTTTTGCTTAATCCATTGACGACTGAATTCTGTAATTCACAGATACAAAGGACCATTCGGCTCCAGTAGGCACTGGACTAACCCATCCACTACTGAATTTTGTAATTCACAGATGATCTGTACAGGAACCATCCAGATCCAGTAGGAAACAGGTTTAGAAAGCTCTGCTGTATTTAATACCTTGTCTGCGAAGCTACAGTCCCCATCAACAACCAGAGCAATACGACCTGCAACATATTCACTGGTAGAGCATCCATTTCCAGCAAGCACTACAGATTGTGGTGAAGAGAAAACTTGGGCGGGGGATGGCAGCCAATCGTATCGAGCATCCAACCTTTTAAGAATGACTTCAGAGGAGCTTCCTGCAGTTTGAAAAATATATATATGTATTAAGTTAGAAGATGATAATGTGAATTTGACTGATACATTGATATAGACCCAACAGCAATGTAATATATCTTCTTGCATTAAACCTTTATAAACAAAAAACAAATGTACTGGTATAAACTTCATGCAAGTGAGGTTTACTATATAGAAAATTTATAATGCACAGTAGGGCCTATATGTTCAGATAATCTATTTCATTTCAACAAACTATATTGCAGTTTTTTAATATAACTTTATATCACATACATAAAATGGAATAAACTTTTGCCTTTCTCAAGATTAATTTTTCTTGTAATACTAGATCACCCCTGAATTTGTTATCAAGTCACATGTTGACTTCAAATGTAGGCTATACAAATTAAAATCAAGTATAGGCAACTTGCTCTTCAAAATACAAATAATTTCTGTCATAGAATTATAAACTGGTGACTGGAAAAACATTGAACCTACTGTTTTTATACTACTTATAAAATTATAAAAATATTTTTTTATCAATATTGAATACTACATTATTCATGTGATGTCAAATAATGTTAATTTTATTGCAATTTTCGAATATGAATTTTTGAAGTTTTGAATTTGATTGATTGATGGACTGATATACATATAATGCATGCAGCCGAGTGCCTTAGTGGAAATGCAGAGCACGCGAGGTTTCTTTAGATAGGTGCCGCACTGTGCACGAGCCGCTGGCGGCGAGTGCCCAGTGTGCACCATCTGAAGAAACCGAGCTTTCTCTGCATTTACTTTTACGCACGACAGAGCAAGTGCATTATTTGTTTTATAAAATAGCAACACAGAAACAAATTCTTAAAAAGTTACAGTACAGTTTTGTTGGACTTCTCCCGGGACTTCTACCGCATTGGTTTGCTTGAGCGTGCAATGTCAATTTTCATTGCGCACCTTTTGCACTGCCGTGCAGTGCACCAAAAAAGTTGGATGTCATGTGACGCGTATTGGCCAATCGCGATGCTTGAAATAATGCACCTATTTTATAATAGATTTTATTTCTCATGAAAAAAACAATACAAAATATGTACATTAAAAGAAACCCATAATAATTGAATCAATAATATAGTGAATAGGTATATATGAATTTGAAATTATAAAACTTATGTTGTGAGAGAAATATGGGAAAAACCAAAAAGCTGCAAGGAGCTTGAACGCTTGATTGCAATTGTGTAAATTGTCATATAATTCAGCTGATGCAATATGACAATAAAACAAACTGTACTACTGAAAAAAAAGAATAATTCACTAGCCTGTAATTGATTTGAAGACTGCTTGTGAAAATCCACATCCGTGATCCTGGCAAGCCCATTCCATTAGTACAGCAGGAAGCCAATTACCCAGCTCATATGTGGGTTGAGTTACAAAGTGAAGTCTGGCTTGAAGATTACAAACTGCCTTTTGCCTGTAATATCAACATATGTAGGTAATGTATACCCGGTATATGATTTGAATTTGTCTCAGAAAATGTTGAAGTGCAGAAAATCTCCAAAAGTTTGGAGTATCCTGATTTTGAAGGACTATCAATTTAAAAATTGCTGCATATAATTGATTGTGACTGTAAAATCTTCACAATCAAACCCCTATTAGATCAACATTTCAATATATTTGAAATGTGAAAATACATAACAAAACTTGTTGTGAATTGTGATATCATAATTACTGAAATCTTGGACTAGGAAAATAATATAGAATACCCCTCCCCCTGTAACACACAGAGGAGACAAAGAGAAAATTATAACAAAAACTTAGAATAGTAGAAAATATTAGGAAACGGTAAGCAGATAGGTGAACTGAGGTTTTGAAAAAAATCTGACTAAAAATTATGAATCAACATGTATAAACCTGAAATTGGCTGAATTGGCATTTCTTTAGTTGTAGTGCACTGAATAGCCAATCAAACTGATCATTGATTCGACACCATCCTTTTTTTGAATGAAAGAGTGATAAACTCAAATGCTTGACTTTGGACTTGACAGGTAATCCTACTGAGAGAAGTCAAAGAACCTTAACAGTTTTGTTTCATTGTCCCTAGTCAATTTTACCATCTGTTCTGGAGGGGAAGGGGGCAAAAAAAAAACATGAAAATGTCAGTATCTATTCAACAATTCCCAAGCACCAGGCAGAGTAGATGGCTATTGCTGTCAAAATGACCCGAATTAAATAGTCTTTATTTATTAAAGCAAACATGCTTTAAAAAAAATGCTTAAGACCTGAAAAGAACATACAGTCATAAATCTGGAAAAAATATAAACTCGAGTCTAGGTTTGAAGTGATTGTTATAGGGGAACAAAAATTGAAACTGAATGCTAATTGCTTAAACATATTACAAAATGCCTTCCCCTCCAAAAAGGCTTGATTGCAGAATATACCCCTCTACAAAGTACATAAATGCTTTGTTCTATTATGCAAATATATAAATGATTGGTTTTTCTGCAATTGAGCTTTTTAGGAGGGGGCAACTTAACATCTTTTAAATGCCAATATTTTTTAGTACCTTAATTCACCTTCCGAAGTCATTTTCTGTAAAATATTCATTATTTGGTTCTGCATCCACAATGCATCCTGCTTAGCATGGGAGCTTGCAGACATAAATACATAATGCAGGCTTTCAGGACTGGAGGATATCGACTTGAGGGATGCCTCAGAAGTCCAAAAACATTCTAGGAATCCGGATCTATTGTCAAATACGTGGAAGATGATGGACTTGTTCAGCAGAACTGCACTGGGAAACTGAAGTGTTCCATTGAGTGTCTCGACACTGAAAGACTTTGCATTTTGGCCTGGGATGAAATCTTTGCTAGTCCTGGTTGAACTTGAACTTCGATCCATATCATCATGATCAAAAACATCTTTCTTGCCAAGTCGAGCATCATGTTCATGAAAAAAGTTTCCATCCTGTCCCTGATTTTCCTGTGTTTTGTGATCATTCGCCTTCCAGGGAAATTTATTGGAATGTTCACTATTAAGATTTGCAGTACCGACTTGGATCTTCCTGCTCAAAATTTTCCATTGTAAGTGGGCGTGGCGGTTCAGAAAGTTATCTTGACGGGAAGCACCACTGCCATTGCCATTGGAAGAGTCGGAGTCACTTGCATCATCTGATTCTGGGGAAATGAATTGCGAATTGTCTCTTTCTTTATAACCGGTTCCTCTTTGATGCTGTCTCCTCATCATCGGGTCGCTACCTGATACACATGATGAAGCTAATATTAACAAAGTGACACAAACTACCCTGGCCATGTTTCGCGCGAAAATCTAAACTTTATTGGCTCTTTTCGGAGTTGAAATCAGAGATGGGAGAGACTAGAAAGAACTGTGAATATGCCGACAGCATTGTTGGTCAGGTGATCTTCAGGTCACGTGACGACGAATGCATTTATGGAAATGAATGGAAATGGCGTCTGCTGCCCAAGTCCAAGATCATGAAGATTATGACAAATCACTGGTTGACGAGCTTAGAGATGTTGTTGTGAAATGTAGATGGCAATGTCTAGGACACAGACGGGAATTCCAGGGAAAGAGATGTACCAGGTAACTCGAGATATTTGGGAAAATCTAGTCTGGTGCATGCGCATGCATTCAACGACAACGTCGATCAGCGGGATCTGGACCGCAGCCACCACAGTCATCATAGATCGCATCCCACCGGCACCGGGCGCGCATTGCAGGTAGCCATCCCGTGCTCGTGAGCATGCACCAGCCATTGCCATTGGCATGGCATTAGCCGCTGCAGAAAATGCTGCTGCATGAATATGAAAGAGCGGCGGACAGTTATAAATTGACATTGTCAAGATTTCTGTCCATGGTCCATCGAATGAATTTTCTTTCAATTTTCAAGAAAATTTTCAGTTGGTATTTAATTATATTATAATTTATATTGTTCATGTTATGAGTAAGTCAGTGTGCGCATGTGTGTTTCGTGGTTATAAAAATTTTGATTTTGAGATGAACATATGGATATGGTTTTCTTGGAAAATGACCAGTCATTTTCAGATTGAGCAAAACAAAAGTGCCCATGTCTGAGCTGCGCACCCATTCACTTTACACACGATTCAGGGATCTGTTTTTACATTTTTAGTTTTCATTGTCTTAAAGGACAAGTCCACCCCAACAAAAAGTTGGTTTGAATAAAAAAAGAAAAATCCAACAATTAAGCATAACACTGAAAATTTCATCAAAATCAGATGAAAAATAAGAAAGTTATGACATTTTAAAGTTTTGCTTAATTTCACAAAACAGTTATATGCACATCCTGGCTGGTATGCAAATGAGGAGACTATGATGTCATCCACTTGCTATTTCTTTTGTATTTTATTATATGAAATATGAAATATTCTAATTTTCTCCTCATTGTCAAGTGATAGACAATTAATTCCTCCCTGAACATGTGGATTTAGCATAGTTTAATACTATATGGTTCAGTCAAGTTGGTCCTTATTGTCAAATATATGAAAAATGAAATATTGTATAATTCAAACAATAAAAAACAAAAGAAATAGTGAGTGATGGACATCATCGACTTAGTCACCTAGTTGTCCATATCACTGTTTTGTGAAAAATAAGCGAAACTTTAAAATTTCATAACTTTCTTATTTTTCATCCGATTTTGATGAAATTTTCAGCACTATGCTAGTTTAATTTTTCTCTATTCATTCCAGTCAGCATTTTTCTGGGGTGGACTTGACCTTTAAATAATGCTAAAGCTAGCCATGCCAATGGTGTGATAAAAGCTTTATTTTGTTTTGTTTCAATAAATCATTCCAATTTTTGGAAAATAGATCACATATAGAAAAAAGTCATTTTATCAATGACCATGGCAATTGACAATGACAATTATGGTTTATTATTGATATTTTATTTGCCTTGTATTTCAATCATTTGTATTGTATTTTATGCATTTTTGATTTATATTGAATCATATTTTCATTCCAATCTGGTAAATACGTACGCCTATTAATTATGTTGATTTATTTTAATAAAACATTTAAAAAGTTTAAAACAGTTATTATTTTTATGACATTTCAAACACAAGATGATGAAGTTATGAAGCAGACTTTCAATATGGAAAGAATTTCAATAAAACTAATCAATTTGTTGTTCTTTTATCATCTTCACTAGGATATTCTCCAAAGATGGTGAAGATGTTGTTTTGGTGTATCTTCCTCCTGATCGATTCTATGCCATGGATGTTAGCTGTCCCCATGCAGGTATTAGAGTTATTACATTTACTTGTTGTAGTAACCCCCTCTCCCCCCCCCCCCCTCAAAAAAAAATCTTAAAAAATTTAGCTCCCTGAAAGCTGTACCAAAGCTATACCAGTATACCAGTCCTGTCATGTTCCAATGTAGGTGAAAAGTTGCAAGATTTGAGTCATGTATATATATATATATATATATATATAAATCAAAGAGTTCTGCATCGGCATCATAATGTAGAAACATTATATGACCATGAAATGGGTGCAAGTAGAACATGTGTTGATCTATTAAACAGGAAGGTGCATAATGCTGATGATGAGGAGTGCACACTCTATGAAAGTAGCTGGATTCCCATGGAAGTGACATTCAAATTTCACATTTTTTACATTATTGATGATATTCTGCTTTGACCAAGTGCATTTACATCAAGGATGTTTCTGACTCTGTACTATTATAATCTCTTATTTATATTGGATGAATGACCTCTGAACCAATTTACATTATTACCCGAGCTATCAGAGGAATTACAAGTCAACACAGTGCTGCTTTAATGTTTTTGCTACAAGACGATTATAAACACAGTGGAAAACTTAATATAAAAAGATATCTTGAATAAATGTATTCACTGCTTTTATAACATATATTTTTCAACATTAAAAAAAGATTAAAAGCAGTAATTCAATTGTTCAACCTTATTTATAAATGTGATTAATGTTATTAACTGTAACTCTGCAATACTGAAAGGAAATCAAGGCTGTTTTCAAAATTCACTTCAGTCCTCTTCCATTAAAGGTATTTTAGAGCACTAAAATGAAGTTAATGGTTTGAATGGGAGAGATGCTATGACCAAGGAGATATGATATCCCCTTGCTATGACTGCATTCATTTATTATTAGGTGGAATCTATACAGATTTTTTTCTAGTTCAAAATTCTGTTGGGGGTAGATGGTAACAATGCTGCACTGCCCCTCCCCCATCCAATGATTGCCACCCCTGATGTTGAATAATGTAAATTTCATTTTGTACCGTTCTATTTCATGGGTAAATTGATTTATTGATTTGATGCATGTTGTTTAATGTTTGCACAACTTATTCAATACCATGTAGGAGGACCACTCGATATGGGAGATATTGAAGAGATAGGAGGCCACACTTGCCTAGTTTGCCCTTGGCATGATTATGACTTCAGACTGGACAATGGTGAATCCACCTCTGGGCTTAAGGTGAATCCAGATAATTTATTCAATCTTGTTTATAAAAACAAACCGTACTAGGCTGGGGTATTTTTTAAGGGATCCCCCAGTCTAGTTCTGATTAAACTTGGCTGTGAGATTTGACAAACCTCATTTTAATTTGTACTTTCCATCCTGTATGAATGTAAAGTTAGCATGAGCTATTTGATGGATATCAGGGGAGTGTTTCACGAATATGTGCAACATTGACAAATTTGCTCTGAGCCAATCAGTAGCAAGGATTTTGTTTCATGAATGCTTCCCTGGTGAATATTTCATATCAGATTGGACCTAAATGTATGACATTCAGTCAATTTTTAATCATCACTGACATGGTCATAAACCTACAGAAATCTCTAGAATTGGTGGTTTTTATTATTGATCATTTAAAAACATTTATCTGGAAACTGATTGAAGGAGCAACCAATGAATTTTATAAAATATCAGGGTTTTTTTTGTTGTTGAAAAGTCAGTATATAATCATGTATTGTCAGTAAAGTCAACAATCTGATATTGTTCCCACTTGGTTTTGAGAGAGCTGAGTTATTTTGTAAGTGTTAATTGTTCTTTGTTCAATTTTTATTATAAAGTAATGTGCCAAATTTTTCTCCACTTTATATTGATATGGTGGTAATCCTTACTTTCATTTCCTCTTTTTTAGCTTCTTTTTTTATTAATTTTGAATATATCAGAGTGAGACATAGAATATTTACTCATTACAGGTAAGATTTAGGTTATATTTATGATTTTTTGAAACAAAAAGTACATTAGAAACTGTTTTGAGGGCAGAATGCTTGATATGAATTCTTGATTGTTATACCTGTTATTTTTCTGCATTCAACTCTTTGTAGTAACATTGCTACTCTTCAATTTCTTTTAGCAACCAGTACATAGTGTGAAGGTAGTCGATGACCTTGTATACATCAATTGCAGAGCAGAACTGATCCCTTTGGATGAAAGTGATAGTTCTACGAAAGATTGTGAACAGCCAACAAGCCAAGGTTCGAAAGACAAATAAGAATTTTTTTTTTAATGCCTTAAAAAGTTTTGTTTACGGGGGGGGGGGGGTTACTTTTTCAAAACATCGATCAAATATTTCAACTTATATATGTAGTGGTTGGCGCCACAACAGAACCAAAAACACACTTTGGCAATTTCACAAATTAATCAATATCTGACCCCCAGTTTTCTCCATTCTTACATTTTATGATAGTATTTTTGTATTTGTCATTATACATGTAATCATTATATGTTAATTATTATTCATATCATTGTATGTAATTCAAATTCATGAAATTAATTTGTATTATATTTTATGTTCTGTTGGAAATGAAATGAAATTCAAATTATATTAGTTATTTTATAAAAGTCATTTTATATATTAGTCATTTTAGTAGTCATATATAATAGTCTTTTTATATATTACTTATTATATTAGTCATTTTGTTTTTAATTATATTCGTCATACCGTATATTAAACATAATATTAGAAATAATATTAATAATATAGACAATGTGTAATGATCATCATGATATTAGCTGTGCAGTGTCTGTGTGACTGCACCTCGCATTAGCAATAACCGTGATAAAAGTTGCAAACAAACTTCTGTCGATACACATTTCTGTCTTGCACCTAGAGCTTCTAGAATCTTCTTTGCTTGATTATTTTGTGGGTTTTGATCTGGCAGTTCATATTTGATTCGTAACTTCATATTTAAGTATTAATGAAATTGATTAATCAGTTTAATTTCATTCATTACATTCTTCACTTGTAGAGTCTAGGGAAGCCAGCATGGTCGAAGAGACAGAGTTTAATGGGGCTAGTCTGTGTGAGTTTGCTGTGAGAATCCTCAATGAACCTGATGCCAAACAAAAGGTGAGTATCATTGTCTCATGTCTTAATTTGTTCATGTTATTTCCAAAAAGCTTGCAGGCACATGCACAAAACTACGCACGATTGTCTTTTTCCAGGAGGGGATTGATCCAGCCTGGTTAATGAGACACAATACCATTTCACAGACAGTATTGTTGAAAAGTGGTTGGCAAATCCAGAGGATTGTGTCTATAAATGTAGCTTGATCTGACTCTGAGTTGAGCATTTGACGACACAAATAGCAATTGCCTTTCAGAGCCAATCAGATGTAAGAATTACAGTAGCATAGATTTATATTTTAAATCCACAATATGAATTTAACAATTGTGGATTTAAATTTTTAAGTCCACAATTCTAACCATATTTCCCACTTTCTTCATGCATGGAGACCTGTAGGTGTTATGCGTCTATTAAGAACGGTACTATTATTAGTTAGAGAAAATCACTGATATTATTTAATATTTTGCTCCTCAGAAGTACAAAAATACCCCTCCTGTAGATCCCCCTCCTCCCCCCCCCCACTTCTGGGGTTTGTATGACTAGTAGGAATGTTTTATTCATCATTTTAAATCAAACAAGGGGCAGGGGGCAACCGCCTCTTATGATTTTTTTTTAAAGTGAAGAAAGAAAAACTGAAAAAAGATGGAAAAGAGTAAAAAAGGAAACAAAGAGGAGTAATGGAAAGAGACGGTTTTGTCATGTATCGAAGCAATACTCCTATTTTTTTTATTTAAAAAATAAATAGAAAGATAGACTGTCAATTGGAAGAAAATTAATTTCTACTTGTATTTAATTGTCAATTCTTTTGAATCAGGTTCATCTTACAAGAGAGACGCATCAAAGATGGAAAGGAGGAGACATAGCAGAGGTCGGCTCCTGTAAACCACCTCCGATGCCGCTAAGGGATAAATCACTTAACATCCTTCAGCCAGGAAAAATCAAGAGAGGAAAAGGGGGCACTTTGGTAAGGACTAAACTCGTTGATCTTTGAAGACTTGCATGGTGGTACAGATGACATGGAAGGGGTTTACTGATCATCATGTGGTTAGTCAATAAAGGGACTGTTGGGTGTTGGAGAGATAGAGATGAAAATGAAAGTTGAGAAAGAACAAGAAGAGATTGAGAAGTATCTATAAGGTGTAGTCCTTAAAAGGACTCAATTCAGATGAGATTGATGACTTGATTGAGATGAGAAGTACTGGTGGGGTTGATTGGAAAAAGAGCAGATGAAAAAGATGAGTTGTGAAGTTCTTGCATCAATGAAAAGTTGAGCGGCACCAAGTAGTTGAGCAGTAGAGAGTAGAAGTGATGAGGCGTCTTGACGTTCCGGGCAGCTTGACTGTCCATCATCCTTTTCAGGTCTAACCTCATGGTGAACTGTAAACCCCTTCCACGTTACTACAATGGTGTATTCATAGCCAATGGTGCCCTCTTGCAATGATTCCGTGTACACACTGCGCAATGCACCATGGGAGAAAGAGAGAAAATACAAAATTATCAGATGTGACAAGAATGGGGCATTGCAAAACAAAATCAATTTTATGATTGCAAGTTCATTTGGGGGTCTCAAAATCAATCATTAGTCATTGCAATTAATTGCAAATGTACAGGTTTATACTGGTCTGTTTCTTACAATAGAAAGTATAAATTGATTTGTTGTAAATTACAAGTAATCTATCAATTGTAAATCTATAATTGATATATATTACAATTGATTGCAAAAAAGTCTCTTGCAACACCCCAGAACTAGGGCGTAAATACATGATGTCATACTATTCAAGTTCGGGGGGGGGGGTTGTATTGCTTGTTTCGCATCACTCTATTTGTTCAACCCAATATGATGAAATGTTAGACTTCTTTCATATTAAATCATAAAATTATTTGATGAATATAACTTGTATTATGATTTCCTACCTTCTCACTCTCTTTCAGGCAAGTAGGATAGCAGTCCTTCATTCGTTAGCTAACATTGAGCAGTGGGCTATAGATCTCTCTTGGGACATCATTGCTCGCTTCTCCGATGCAGAACTTGGCGATGGATCAAGGTTACCAAGGGAGTTTTTCACCGACTTTGCCAAAGTTGCTGATGATGAAGCTAAGGTACCAAGACAGACAACTTTGATGATGATATTTTTTTACTATCATGTGTAAATGTATTCATGGTGCATCTGAGAGTAGTGAATTTTATATTTTCAATCCTCACATTTCATCAAAGATAAAATGACGGACATTGCCGGAAAGCTGCAATGAAGGAGATGCATAGCGCCTTTAATTATAGCGCGATTCCTGCTGAGAAAATATACATTTCTATGAAGAAAAAACAAAAACTAATCATGGAGATACAAAATACTAATTTTCTCTTCCATAGGTTGGTTACTCTGCTAAAGACTGATTTGCGGGATCAAATTAGTTATAGTAAACATGTGTTGTCATAGCAACTCATTTTCTGCAAGTCTTATAGATGATAAGTACCATGAGCATCACGTAACAGATTCAAGTGCTAAACATGTGGTTATGATCATCATTTTTCAAAATGTTTTCCTTCTTTTTTTTTTACAAATACAGCACTTTACTCTCTTAGAAAGTCGACTTGAGAGCTTAGGAAGCAAATTTGGTGCACTGCCGGTACATAATGGTAAGTACATTTCTTCAGTTACAGTTTTGTTTTATTAGTTTGTTCTTAGGGACTATTGCCTTTGCTAGAAAAGACATTGCAATGGTTACTGAAGTCAGTACCTCAGATAGCCCGACTCGCCTATGGGTGGTCTTAATTTCAGTATACAGGGGCTATTGGGATAGTCACATCCTTTGCCTGACATGGCATTATCTTAGTTTAAGAGGATTGGCAAGGCACCTCAAGCAAAACTCTAGTGGGAATCCTGCACAGTGTCATTGTACCTCCGATCCTCCCATTTCATCAAGAATCTATGGAAAATGCTGGAATGATGTTGCTGTGGAAGATGCTGAGTCGAATTGATCTTGCTAAAAGTTGAGGGTCAGCAAGTGATCTGGTCAGCTGTTTGGATCATAAGGTCAATATTCCAAGGTCACAGGTCATTTTCAAATTCATTCTGTAGATTAGGAATAAAGGTTGAATTTTCATGAAACATTATGACAAGGTACAAAATTAAGGTAAGCCAGCAATCTTAATGAGTGTCGGGCTCATGAGGTCAAAGGTCACAGGACTTTTTCCGATTCACTCTGCAGGTTTATGGCAGTCTGCTGAGGAGACTAATGACAGTTTACTTGGGCGGCTAGCAGTTGTACATATGGTACATGAAGCCCGGTAAGTATATCCCTAAATTTCATGACATGAATATTTTCCAAAAGGATAGGGAGAGTGAAAAGAGATTATATGGTTTATGTGACGAGTGCTGCTGTGTCATTGCTAAAATCATTTTTTGTCAAGCATTCTTGTGAAGTTTCCATTATTAGAGATTTATCTATACATAAGCACCCAAATTAAATGAAATCGAAATTTCGAAGTTCATATAAATGTAAAATGAAGGAAAATTATATCAGTACAAACTTCCAAAACTATATTGATGCTGTATAAGTCTTTTTTGTATAAACCTAAAAAAATATTATCTTTAGTTTTTATGTCATATTAAGTCATATTATACATGTATAGATAAAGTATTGTTGTATATTCAAGGTATTTACCTGTACATTTATTTGGTAAAATTTGTTATTGTCTACCGTTTCAATCTTTCTGTATATATATATTCATTCATATTTGTTAACATTCATTATTGATTATTGTATGTTATTTCCATTCTCTTTATTGTTTATGATCTCTCATTTTGGAATGCCCTCCAGTGGTCTTGATGTCCATCCCAAAACCCAGGAGAGATTTAGACGGCAGTCTGACGCAGAGTCTGTTGAGATCTTGGATACAATCTATAACGATGAGATCACTCATGTGGCTGCTGGTCTGAAATGGTTTACATACGTATGCAGACATAGCGATCCTCCAGTTGACTGTATACCAAAGTTCCATGAACTGGTTCGGGCTCATTTCAGGTATGAATTACATATCGGGGGAATTCTGTAAAATGATCAACTTTTTTTTGTACATTCTGGCCCCCCCCCCCTATTTTTTCCATGGTCACTTCATATTATGTACTGCTCAAGCCTTAATAATTTGAGAACAATATAACTTTTCGTATGAAAGAGAAGACATAGACAAATAATTTTGGGGGAATTCACACCAATAGGGGGTTGAACATACAAACTTTTATGAAATTGCCTCTTAAGGGCCCTATTGCATAAAACTTTTTCCATCGACACTTACACATTCACAGTTCTTCTTTTATGCAACAGGCCCAAGATGTTCATGAATGTTATAGAGGCTTCTACTTTAGTCTAGTACACCAGTTTGATAGCTAATGATAGAGTTATTGTTAAAAATATCTATGTGTATATATATATATATATATAAAACGTATTTCACTAATCTACGTAAATATGTCCATAAAAAAGCATGCTGATTACGGGTAAACTTGCATAAGTTGACCTTCTCTAAGTCAAATATTCGCCCAAAGTCAAAGCATTGGTAGACAAGTTTATGCAAAGCAGGTGTTCTATGCCTTTTCTAAGTAGAATTTCTCTTAAGTCGAAAACATGTCTGTGGTCCCAAAAGATTTTACTAACCCCCCTTTCACACGGTAAAACAAAAATCGTAATTTGAATGATGATTCCAGTGAAAAATAAGGCTAATGACGAATTTTTAGCACATGTGAAACCAAACTAGAATCACGAACGCTAGTCACAATCATGAATTTAAATTCTACTCCGAAGGTGAATTCCAGTTAAGTTTCACTCAGATTACAGTATGAATTTTCAGTGTGAAAGGTCCGATGATTCTAAAGACGAATTGCAATCGTCATTACAATAATGATTCAAGATTCACGTGTAAAAAGTCCCTCAGGCAAAGTGACTTATAGTATATTTCTTTTGTAAAACAGAGCTTTAAAGAAGCCAGTCTGGTTCAATGGGAAGTCATCTTTCATTAATCAATGGGGTTGGTCATTACTTCATGCCTGTTCTTCTTGTAATGTTGTTCAGTTAGCTAAATGAAATAAACTTGTCTGCAGAGAAAGTAATGAATGTTGTAATAATTCAGGGACCATGTTTCACAGAGAGTCAAGTCTGACTGATATGTACCGCGCACCTGATAATGCACAATACTATTTATTACTATGCAGTAGAGTGCTTGGAACAAGCATGATCTGACTTGCTATGATTGGTTATAAATTAAAACAAATAAAACCTCAAGTCTGATTATTTTAAGTCAGACTGAAAATCTTTGTGAAACATCCCCTGTTTATGCCCTTCAGTTATTTTACAATCGGCAAATGAACTTTGTTCTTCATTCATCAGGGGTCATTTGAAGCCTCCGTTTAATGAAGAGGGCCGAGAAACTGCAGGAATGTCAAAAGAGGTAATACCTTTGTCCTTTGTATGGAAGCACAACTTCAATCATTTTGATATATTGCAAAATTATCTGCTACAAATAAAGCAGAAAGAAAAAAAAATCTATAATGAAGCACGAATAATGGTATGTATTTACATAGGAATGATACAATGGTTTATCTGTTGAACCTGAGGAAAATTAATGAATATGGAATTTGATTTAAGAATTATTTGAATCTTATCACTGCTCTTGAAATTCTTATTTACATGCTTTTGACAATGATATTTATATAATATAAATTTCATATATTTCTGTATTGGCAATGTTGTTTAGGTATTGATATACAATTAATATTGCTTTCACAAAACAGATTAGATGTTTTCTAGATGATTTTGTTCAACAGTCTTCAATAGAATACTTTTCTTTCTGCTTTCCAGAATACCCATCTCCTATTTTTCCAACCACTTAATCTTTATGATTTACTTTCTTTCAGTGGTACTTGCCGTTGGTGAAGACGTGACCTATCTTCATATCATTCCAATGGACTACACCATATTTGGGACATTTTAGACATCTCACCTGAGCATTACGTAGAGGTTTCCATCAGCCCTGGTAAGAGCTCTGCCAGTTGGGCTTTGGAAAGATGTAGCACTTCTTGTCTCAACCGCTTAATCCCTGATGATGGACACTCCAGCAACCCAGAACATGAAGCATCACCATTTCATCTTCTCTTCAGCTGCTTCAAGCCGTTGCATCTAATCTGGTTTATGGTCCTTTTACAGACTTCTCCCGAACTTAGAGATGAAAGAATATTCTCTTTTCTCTCATCTTCCACTTCCCTGCCTGTCAGTAATCACCTAAGCTCTTATATCATTCCTTGTCAATCTCTCATCATTACACTGTCATGTTCAGGAGAGTCCATATACAGATAACCTCTACCACCATGTAAACCTTCAAAGAACATCCACTTAAGAATTACTGTTTGTCATTGCAAAGCTAGTCTTGTGTATTGGTGATAGTTTGATGGTGATGACCCTTGCAATAACACTTTCAAATGAAGATGTTGCATAAGCCTTCCTGACATACATGAAGCCTCCTGTGGCATTAAAATCCCAAGACAGAAAGACATGACCAGACATAGAAAAGTATGTCAGTGATCAGGTTTGGAAATTGTTGTATTGTCCACTTTTGGCACATTGACTGTTATTTGGGCTACTGTCAGATAGTGATTATGTGATGAAAAGAATACATTGAAAGGAATATATCAGTAATCATCAAATAACAAATGCCTATGTCAGTGAATTTGAAAACCACCTCGTTAGTTTATCTCTAATGATTTTTACTGCTCATACACAGTTACAACTGGGCAATTCCATAAAATATGTACGTCCGACCCCCTATATGTGGGGACTTCATGAAACTTTCTGTCTCTGATTTCTTGTTCGTTTGACAGTCAGTAATGTTCTCAAGGGTCCATGACTTGGTCAGTTAATAAAGTGAAGACTTGAGAAAAATAGGAGTCGGACGTACAAAAAGGTTGAGTATTTTATGGAATTGCCCAACTGCGAAAAGGCTTATTGGGTCGATTGAGTCAGTTGCAGGGTAAAGATCTTACATCACCAACATCTTGGTAACATATTTCACACAATGGTGACAAGAAGTCTTGGATTTGTCCTAGATCTGTTATTTGTGTGTGTTTATTGTTTGGAAATTGGAAGAGTTAGAGTAATGACACCACCTGTGTGTCTATAAATGTGCATTCTTTTCTAAATCTCCTATTCTCCTAATCTGATCGCATCTACTAG
Source organism: Lytechinus pictus (assembly GCF_037042905.1). Lineage (NCBI taxonomy): Eukaryota > Metazoa > Echinodermata > Echinoidea > Temnopleuroida > Toxopneustidae > Lytechinus > Lytechinus pictus. The sequence continues at coordinate 6,670,303 of NC_087247.1, forward strand.
GACCATGCACTTATAGAATATGGAATCGCTGAACCAATTGTGCAATAAGATGTATCCATCACTGGATCCTAACAACCTATTTAAATAGTAATTATTCATGTGTAGTGACCAAAGAAGTCTCTCGGCATGAAATTCACCATGAATGTCTGTCAATATTCAGAAAATTTGTCATGATTTGTTGTAATTGTCAACAGACAATTGCCCATTCATTATTTTTTTGATTGATATCGATATTTCAAAAAATATATGTTCATAATATTTTTTATACATAGAAAAGCCTTTGGTTCACCGTGAGATGATTCCTAAAAAGGAATGTTGGGATAGTGAAATGAAGAGCAGTTTGATGACACATGAAAATGAAAGAAATTGAGTTGAGATCAATAGGCGAAAAAGATTGTGAGTCCATCTCTTTTTAGTTTCTCATCAAATTTTCTTCTTCCATTCCATACAGTCCCTTTCAAGACTAATCCAATAAAAAAAACATAGGAAGCCTTTTCTACATTATCTGTATACCATCATGCAAATTTTTAAAGGTCATTAAATTTGTTATTATCCTAGTCGAATCTTAATTTGTTTATTCCTCCAGCACCTATCCAAAGTAACTTCAAATCAAGCTGTGTAGTTATAGTGACAGTGAACACTTCATTGTTCAGATTTCATTTTATTACATAAAAAATTATTCTTGTATTTTTCTGATTTTGTCTAGATAAAAATGACTGTGGCTTCTGGTATCATCATTGGTTTTAATATTTGTAATTGTGGTTTAGTAGTAGATTTGTAATTATTTCATCTGGGCCCTGTCTTACAAAGAATTCCAATTGATCCAATCAATCATAACTCTATGGAAATCCATCAGTGTCATAATTTTTCATACAGGAAATTTGTAAAATGTCCTTTGTATACAAAAGAGAAAACATCAAATTGTCAAGAAATAAATGAATTTATGGATATACATTCATATCTCAATTTTTTTTTACAAACATGCATTTTATATGTTGACTTTGCTGGCTTTCCATAGTTGCGATTGATTGGATCAATTGCAACTCTTTGTAAGTTGGGCCCCTGGGCTCAGTTTCTGGAGTTTGTCACCATTAAAAATTGAAGTGAAATCCTTACTTTGGCTGAGAAGAACCAGTCAATGATATTTACTTCTGTAATAGATCAGGGCCCCGTCTTACAAAGGGTTACGATTGATCCAATCCCTCTCAACTGTATGGAAATCCATCCATACCATAATTTTTTCTACAGGAAATTTACACAATCTCCTTAGTAAACATAGAGAATCACACTGAATCTTCAAGAGAATGATGAATGTATGAATATACATCATATCTAGAAAATATTCAATGGCAGAAAAAAGCTGCTGAAAACTGCTTATCTAATAAAAGAGAGCCAATGGATTCATTAGAGAGTCAAAAGGGGCCTAAGCTTTCGATCCTAGCAGAATCTTTGTCGGAGGCAAAATGACAAACATATAAAGTGGAACAAACATAATATAGACCATAGACATGCAACAGCAACACTAGAAACAAGGAGACAAAAGGGGCATTAGTGAGTAGAGAAGACCAATCAGGTTAGTGAAGGGGATGAAAGAAAAGGAGTAGGCAGACACAAAGGGAAGTCAGTGTAAGTAAGGCCAGTAAAAGGGATTAAGACAATTGGGCAGGCAACATCAAACAGGATCTGGAACAAAACAGTGATAGGGGGTGTGAGGAAGAGATGAATAACAAGAGAATTAGTGAGAGGTGGGTCAAACAGGTTACAAAGAAAGGCATAATAAACTGGTGCATAAGAGTGGGGGAAAAAAGGGAAAGAAAGGGGAACAACTGATAATGTGCAAAAGACATATAAGTATAAATGAAAAAGCAAAAAAAAAATATATATATAAATATATAGTGTAACTAGTATTGTAAATCCGCTAGGGGTGAGGGGAAAAAACCATAATGCTATACAAATTCGAGTTTTAGAAGCTGACGTTGATGGCCAGCCATAGTTGTGATTGATCGGATCAATCGCAACTCTTCGTAAGACAGGGCCCTGTAGACTTCCTATTTTTATGCTTTCTTTTCAAACTTAGTTTGTTCTTGACAGACTGAAAGAAAGCTAGAGTCTTGCCAAATATTGCAACAAATAATGTATACCTATGTCTGATAGGTTCAGGGAATCGGTACTTCATTCCCAGTTAATTAAATTCCATAAATCTGAATAACTAAGCAGACCTACTGTGAATGAATAACAGTTTCCAGTGACAACTCTAAATGCTCCAGTGAACTTGAATATTCTTTGTAAACAAATTTTTTGGCATTACTCCTATGTGTTTAAGATCGCATGCTCGATCTTTAATGAAAATCATAAGTCAGAAAAAATTGGAACCAGTGGGATTAGAACCTCTGGTTCAAATTTTTTCTGACTTATGATTTTCATTACAGATCGAGCATGCGATCTTAAACACATAGGAGTAATGCCGAAAAATTTGTTGGCAAATTATGATTTCCTCCTATTAAAGCCTCTTTATTTATTATTGAATATTCTTGTACTACTTGTTTAGAAATGAGCTGTATGAATCAAGTTGTTGCCTGTTATGGCCCAGTCTTGAAAACTTCTTGTTTAGATGCAATAAAAAAACAGTAATAGAAGCTGAATTGTCAAAGCATTTATTAGAGTGTTGGATTTTTGTGAAATTAATCTGATTTGTCATTTCTTTAAATAGAGTACATGCAGCTGTTGGGTATGTTGGGTTGACTTAGTCACTGCTGAGCGTGAAAATAATAAATTTTTAATGTGCTGAATGGCATTTAAATATAAAATATACAGTGCGTATCAAAAAAAAGTTAACACTTAGAAAAAAATCCTGTAGAATTATACATTTGTAATATCCTGAACATTTTTCCACATTTTAACATTGGTACAGATCCATTTAACTGTCGAAAAATATTTCCGCTTGAGTGAGCACCACTTACTTTTGAAAAGTTAGTGAAAAATGATTTGCTCAGAACTTGGAAACAGTTATGCGAATAAAGTAGACCTTAATCATGAAGAACACGTTGAATTTAGTTAAGGTTGTGCCTACTAAGTGTTGAAATTTCAATTTGGGTGGCAAAATTGTTACAAAATGCTTGAATGTATCTGTTTTATTTCAATTGACCAAAAGAGCAAGGGAAATGTATGAGAAATGTTTCGCAGGGTAAGTTTGATTTCGCCCTTTCCCCTTGACACAACATGAAAACGAGCATTTCTGCGCAAACAGATTTCTGCGAGCTTTACAAAAATGGACAGTGCTCACTCAAGTGTTACATTCTGTCTAAACTTTTACTTTCATTGGATAGATGAGACCAAACCCAAGATTATATGTGAAAAAATTACCCACATGTATATTTTTTAATTCCCAGGGCTTTTTCAAAGTGTAAACTTTTTTTGATACGCACTGTATAATGCACTTCACAAAAATATAAAAACAAGATTCCTGGCAGTAATTTTTTTTCCAACATAAGCAAATTATTTATGGTTTTTCAATTGTCATAAAATTAATTTCTTCATTTTTATACCTAATATGATATGAACAGGGGCGGATCCAGGACTTTCCAAGGGGGGACACAATTTCCCGAGGAAAAATTTGACAAGCAAAAAAAAAAAAGGTCTTCACTTTCAAAAGGGGGGGGCACACTTCAGTTTTAATGGCATTTTTACTTTACCAATTTTAATTGTGCCTCTCAAAGGGGGGGGGGGGCATGGGCCAGCTTTGCCCCCCCCCCCTGGATCCACCAGTGCATATGACGAAGAAATTAAGCTATGAAATTTCAATTTAAAAACCAAGTCACATATCTTTTATTCCGTTTGTTAATTAGGAATTTAACCTTGGTCATTATGGTGGAGAAAAGTAAGATAAACAGAAATGGTGAAAGTTTTAATTAAGCTAGGTGAACTGATTTTTAATTTCATTTGAATTACAGGGGTAATACAGAGTTTTATGACATATGCCTCTATTTCTATGCTCCTCTTTCTTCCTCTTAGTTTTTTTCTTATTTTTCCTCTTATTCTTTTTTTATTAACTTGACAAAAAAATTGTAAGGGGGGCAGGCAGTTGAATCGTCGCCCCTGTGGTTCTTATATTGTAAGTAACATGGTATACCCACTGATGTGCTTGACCTGCATAGTTTTATAATTGTTTTTCTGCATAACAAGAACCATGGCCCTCTTCCTAAAAAAATATATATATGAATGTAAAAAATAGAATGAACGTACTATAAGTGCATGGAATAAGAAATATGAGTGAAAAACTTTTGTTGAGGATCAAGATACTGGTAATAATTTATATAATGCAAGATAGCCTGATAAAAGGTATTCAAAGATTAAACAATACACAAATAAAATCATATATACTAGGCAAGATGTATATGATTTTTGTGTACTGTGACGTGTGTGTGTTGTTTTAAAAGGAGAATGCATACATGGTGATCATAAGGTTTGTTGGGGTAGATTTTCCTTTTAAAGTGGGGGGGGGGGGGCGGCAATTAGTTGAGGGCTTAAGGGCGGACAAGGAAAATGTGGGTGCAGCAAAATGACTCTCCCCATAACTTTTTTCTCCATTTTTCAATATCAAGGAGGTATAATCCTCTCCTGCACTCCCACACAACCCCTGCCTGGTCAGCTGGTACTGACATTGCCTTTGGAAAAAAGAAGATTTTTCTTTTACATTTGTGATAACAAATTAAGTTGTGGACCAATTTTTTTTTTTTGGGGGGGGTCATAAACGTAATTACAGATGATGCTAACCCCAACCCCCCATTCCCCCCCCCCCTAGGGTTGGGGTTGGGGCACAACCCCAACCCCGATTCCAACGCCATTTTTTCTAGGGTTGGAGTTGGGGCACAACCCTAGAAAAATAAATGAATAAATAATAATAATAAAAAAAAAGTCCGAGCCTGGAAAAAAAAATGATTGCGTAACTTCCAACAATTGGCAACATGGCTGCGCTCTTGCATCGGATAGCTGCTCGTCGGCTGGGAAATAAATTTCAGTTTTGGAATGAAATTTATCAAGCTAACAGAATTTTCGGGGAAAGCAAACCACTGAGCTGTTCTGCTTTACAGTTAAACTCTTATAATTGCCAGGAATGGGTGAGTAGTTGTGATTTAATTGAGTCGAAATGTAGAAGAACGTGCGAGATTACCTTCCTTCAATTCATGTCTCATGATGCCTTGCCTGGCTACGCGGTACCGGTACTAATCCACCGCTAGCCACTCCGCGAGTGGTGGAGGATCGAGCTCGAGGACCCGGCCCGGGCGCGGGCGGCCTTAGCCTGGAGGCGTCTGGGGAGTGAAAATCATATGAATTTCAACTTAGACAGCTGGCAGCCGTCTGTTTCGTGGAGTTTTTTAACACTTAATTTTTGTCTCACCTGCATAGCAGAGTGAGACTATAGGCGCCGCTTTTCCGACGGCGACGGCGGCGGCGGCGGCGTCAACACCAAATCTTAACCTGAGGTTAAGTTTTTGAAATGACAGCATAACTTAGAAAGTATATGGACCTAGTTCATGAAACTTGGCCATAAGGTTAATCAATATACAAATAATGAATGTGTATGCGTGCAATGGGAAGAATATTTTCATGAGATGAAAGATGTAAAGTTCCATTCAACGAGGCGTTAGCCGAGTTGAATGGAACTTTTAATCTTTCATCGAATGTAAATATTCTTTCCATTGCACAAATATTTGCATTCATTATTTGTTTTATATAACTCATATAAGTTACAAAGTTTTTTAAAATGTAAAAAAAGGAATAACAAGATAAAGATTAGGTTGGCCTATTTCCAGCAACTAATTTTTCTCTGATAATTGCTAGTCGGTGGATAACACCATGTATCGACAGCTCATCAGCCCTTTGCTTTCATGTTTGTGACGCGCATTGCTTCATGGATCTGAGTCGAGTGCGCACAGTCAGTTTGATCTGCGCTAACTTCATGCGCGCGAACACACACACACACACATACACAATAAGTAGACATACACATGATTATACTGAGGGAGCGCTAGCGCGCGTACCGTGCAATGGAAAAATAAAAAATGCACGGTCACCGTGCAATGGAAAATTACAAAATGCACGCAGTAAAAAATGGACCAAATATTGAACACCTTTCAACCAATCAGATGGCAAGAATCTTCGTTTGAGTTATATAAGTATTACTGAACATCCTGCATGAGTTTCACATCACATGACCAAGGTCAAAGGTCATTTAGGGTCAATGAACTTTGGCCGAATTGGGGGTATCTGTTGAATTACCATCATAACTTTGAAAGTTTATGGATCTGATTCATGAAACTTGGACATAATAGTAATCAAGTATTACTGAACATCCTGTGCAAGTTTCAGGTCACATGATCAAGGTCAAAGGTCATTTAGGGTCAATGAACTTTGGCCAAATTGGGGTATTTGTTGAATTACAGCCATAAATTTGAAAGTGTGTTGGTCTAGTTCATAAAACTTGGACATAATAGTAATCAAGTATCACTGAACATCCTGTGCGAGTTTCAGGTCACATGATCAAGGTCAAAGGTCATGTAAGGTCAAAGAACTTTGGCCACGTTGGGGGTATTTGTTGAATTGCTATCATATCTCTATAAGTGTATTGGTCTAGTTCATAAAACGTGGAAATAAGAGTAACCAAGTATCACTGAACATCTTGTGCGAGTTATAGTAGTTTTCAAAATCAGCACTGCTGCTATATTGAATCGCGTGATGCAGGTGAGACGGCCAGAGGCATTCCACTTGTTTTTAATTTCTCCTCGTACACAGACGGCTCGTGATCATGCAGCCGCCATTTACCTAACTTAGGCAGTGCGCGACACTGGCACTGGTCCGATGATCTAAGACCGGTAAAAATTGCTGTCTGGCCAGTAACTTTTCAGAAAAAGCCAGATTTACTGGTCCGACATGACCAGTAACTTACTGGTCATGTCGGACCAGTAAATCTGGCTTTAGATTATATGATTGATATATCTATCTGATACAAAATATATTTTCTTCTCTTTTGTAAATTATAAAAATGGCTCTCATGAATTATGTTGTGAGTGTGTACTTTTCTTTGGGGGGGGGGGGTAATAAGCAATAAAAGACAGCAAAATAAACTCAAGTTTTTTAAATATTTTTTGGGGACCAGTCAATTTTAGGTTAGGTCCAGTAAAAAATGGAATAACTGGGTATGAACTGATCCGACATGATCTGGGTCCCGTAACACAAACGTTAGCGATTAATCGTACGCTTGATTTCTACGATTAATACATATTAGCCAAGGGAATCAATCGTAGAATAATGTTCTACAATTATTGCTAACCTTTGTGTTACGGGCCCCAGGTCGGACCAGTAGAAAAAGAGGGTTAGTGTGGAGCCCTGGCCTAGGGGGTTAACAATGCATCACCCCCCCCCCCTGACGCGACAGGGCTCATCGATTTTTGTCTTTATTTCATAAAAATATATAAGAACTGGACCAAAGTAAAGATTAAAAAATAAACTTAATAAAGGACAAATACAGTGATTTACTTTGGCTGTCGCGCAACTCCCACTTCCTTGGTTTGTCTGAACTTAAATGTCAAGTCCACCACAGAAAAATGTTGATTTGAATTAAAAGAGAAAAATCAAATTGGCATAACGCTGAAAATTACATCAAAATCGGATGGAAAATAAGAAAGTTATGACATTTTAAAGTTTTGCTTATTTTTCACAAAACAGTGATCTGTACAACTCAGTGACATGCAATTGAGACAGTCCATGATGTCCCTCACTCACTGTTTCTTTTGTTTGTTATTGTTTGAATTAACAATATTTCTTTTTTTATAAATTTGAAAATAGGGACCAACTTGACTGAACCATATAGTATTAAACAATGCTAATTCAACATGTTCAGGGAGGAATTAATCATTATTTCACTTGACAATGAGGAGAATATCAGAATATTTTATATTTCATGCAATAAAATTCAAAAGAAATAGTGAGTGGATGACGTCATCAGTCTCCTCACTTGCATACCGACCAGGATGTGCATAGAACAGTTTTGTGAAAAAAAGCGAAACTTTGAAATGTCTCAACTTTCTGATTTTATTTTATTTTCTTATTCAAATGCGCTCTGGACTGTAGTATTATAAAGCACTTTCTGAAGGACTTCTTTGCGTTGATGCGGTCTTCATTGGCCTGGTCCTTGTTGGTGGTTTCAGTCAGTAGCCATGTCTTCCGAGACTCCTTAGCCAGCTATAAGCCTGACTAACCTCAGCATTCCATTCTGCCTTCCCTTCTTCCTATTTGGGAGGGTGTGTGGCAGATTCACAGAGTAAGAGACCATGAAATCAGAAAATGAAGACAGCAAGTTCTCAGCCTCTGAGAGAGGAATATGATCTATGTTACTGAGACTGCGGAACAGATTCAGAGATATCTTCTCCATTGGGACTGTATACATCTCCTCAATGGTAGCCTGGTCTACGTCCTGCCACTTAACTTTGAGCCGTTGGATCGAGGAGGGGATTTGGGAGTGTGAAGTGCGGCGATCAGAGTAGCAGACTTCATACGAACAGGATGCAATGATCAGAAGATGGTCAGAGGTATTGGTTGGGTCATCTTTCACAGTTGAGATGTTATCATGTTGCTAAAAAGATGTTCGTCTCTGGAAGGAGCAAGGATAGTATCAATACACGACTTGTGTCTCCCATCGTCGGACTGAAAGGTGTAGGTGTAGGTGTCGGGGCTAAAATGACTAGAGGTGAGACAACAGAGGTTCTCTCGAGTCAGGAAATCCTGAGGATAGCAAGAGTCTTCTTGGTGTTAGGGTGAATTATATCCACGTTGATGTCTCCCACAATGATGGCAGAAGTGTTCTTAGTGCTCTCAAGTAGGTATGAGATGTGAGAAAGGCAGGAATGGTATTCATTTTGATCTGCGTTGGACACTCCACAGGGTAGGTAGCAACTCACAAAGGTGAAAGTTTCTGTGGTTTCCTTAACCTTGACGTGAGCAGCAAGTAATCTAGGCGACCGGCATTTGATTTCCCAGCAGTCCATAACCAGAGATTTCCTGATAAAAATGGCTAAGCCACCTTTCCCACGTTGGTTGCGGAGATCAAGTGAGCCATTGATTCTCTCGGCGGGCTTGTGGAGAATGAGATGCTCATTAGAAACACTGTTCAACTTGGGGCAGTTTTGAGCAAGGAGCCAATGTTCTTGAATAGCCAAGATGTCGAGATGGAGAAGTTGCTCTTTAACGAACGCAACAATGGTGTTAAACCCCCTTACGTTCATTGTACAGAGGGAGCGATTTCTGCAGATGAGTGTTCTCTTTGGATGGGAGTACAAGTTTATTGGTCTGGGAGGAGAGCGGTCATTTCTGGTGTGGGGGGACCGACTTGACTGAACCATATAGTATTGAACAATGCTTATTTCACATGTTCAGGGGGGAATAAATCGTTGTTTCACCTGACAATCAGGAGAAAATTAGAATATTTCATATTTTATACAATAAAATACAAAAGAAATAGTGAGTGGATGACATCATCGGTCTCCTCATTTGCATACCGATCAGGATGTGCATAACTGTTTTGTGAAATTAAGCAAAACTTTATAATGTCATAACTTTCTTATTTTACATCCGATTTTGTCCGGTAATGTTGAACATCTTTTACCACAAAGGATCACAGTCGTTCTGAAAGTCACTCTTAACTTACAAATTTTCAGCTTTATGAAACGGCCCCTAGATCTACATGTATGCCATGGTTATGGTTAATAAACATTTCTCAATGCTATTCCAGAACCATCAAAGTTTAAGGCTTGGTCCCACTGCACTTACGGATGCAGAGAGGATGTAAAACAGAAAAGAAGCTTGCCATCTGTTGGAAAACTTTATGTATCCATTTTGTACTCTTTGCTTACGTGTTTCGTATGCTCTATATCCATCGAGCATCCGTCCACTGTGATTTCACTGTTTGCCCATTTTGTCCATTGTCTGGAGCGGATGAAAATGGATGGAGCCATCCCGAAATTTTGCTTGTCTGATGTATCCGTTATGAATTCGTTTTGTGTCCGTCGCCCAGTGGGACTAGGCCTTTACATGTGTCTTTATTCATTCTTAGTGTTTATTCATTAAATTTGTTTAGAATGTATTCTAGAATTTAAAGTCTCATTCCTCTAACATTTTTAGGCCAACTTGAAAGGACGTAGTTTCCCTTTGAGTTTGGAGCATGCATTTCTTGTAGTAATGAAGCAAAACTTTGATTGTTTTTCAGACTCGCCAAAGCCCCATTCTGAAGTCACGGACCAGCACAGCTAAAAGGTAATGTTTTGCCCCAAAAATGGGTATGCATGTTTAAAGTTGTAGTTTATGACAAAATTTAAAGTATGTGCATGGCTAGATTTAATAATGTTTAATGACTTAAGAAGCAGCTGCAGCTTCAAAAAGCCTATTATTGTAAGGATGGCATTTGTATTATTTCAGCTATGTTTTACATCATAGCTATAGTTTTTTGCCAATTCATTTTTCTATTAGAAGATATTGATTTGTAAAATAAGAAATTTAGTAAATGAACAGAGTAGACTACAATTCTGTTAAAACCTGCAGAGAAAGGTCCCGACACCCCCACTCTCCCCTTTTGAGGAAGTGCTTTGTGAGTACTCTTGGGAAGTGAATAAAAATTGAAAGGTAAAGCCATGTCCATGATTTAAATTGAAATTTTCCTTCAGGTCCTGTGTTACAGGCAGTTTGTTATTTTATATGTGTATACATAGGAAAAGAAAGTTTTTTAATTCTTTCAATTATTGTTGATTATTTGGAAACTAGGAAAGTACATGTATAAGCCAATTTTCATTGTATAATGATGGTAACATCAAGTCCAAAGATCAAATTAAAGAAAAAGAATAATATTGACTATTGACCCTGTAACATAAAAGCAATTATTGCTTACACATTTAATTATCAAGCATGCAGTATCTAGTTATGTTACCCTACCAGTGATGATAATTGATCAATCTTTTCATTATCTATTGGTTTTTCCCCATCTGAGCAGGCAGTGGAGAGAGTCGAGAAGAAACTACAGCACAGGTTCTGAGGCAGAACCATTCCCCAAAGAACCAATCCAGCCGTACAAGCTTATAGAAAGGGATCTACAATCTCTCCATCCTAGTATACGACAGGTGTGTATGTACCAACAAGCAAAGAATCTTCTGGCTTGCTTGGTATTCTGAAATAGACATTGTTGAATTGAATTAGTTTTATTGCTGATTTTTGTTTTGGTCTTCTATTCTAAAATGGACATTGTTTTATAAATTTATTTTTGTTGTTGTTTCAATTTATATTTGTTTTCAAAGGAAATTATGAAGTCCAGCTTCATCATGATGGCTCCTTAATTATGCCATGTAGAGTTAACTTTCAGCTTGCAAGCCTAAAACTTCAAAGCAGTAGATTGTAGCAAAACAAGCCATAATCATAATGTCAACTAAAATTACACCAAAACTTTTCAAACTCTGTCAGAATCATTTTAAAGCGACCTTACATTGACAAATCATGGGGAAATCAAGGCTAATCTCAGAACAGAGAAGGGATTCCAGTCTTTCACTCGGCTGCATGTCTGGGGGTGTTATGTAATAGACGCCTGCATGTCTGGGAGAGCATTAGTTGGTAGACTAACCAACCAGAATTAAACTGCGCATTTTCACTTTGAAACGTCACTTCACAGAGGTTATTTATTTTGGTTTAGCAATCAAGAGACCTGCTAAGAGTCTAGGAATTGGGATTGTTGGAAACTAGAACTGTGACAACCCAAAGTAAATGACCATCACGAGTTCGGTCAAATTCGTGCTTTCCAAACTTTTATTGTATTAGTCAAATGGGTGCTCATGACGGAAGGATTATATTATGCAAGTCAATTGGCCTTGTGCAAATTTCGTATTGATTCAATTTCCCCATGAGTTGTCAATTGCAGGGCGCTTCAAATTTGCACCATCATTTTACCACCTCAGTCTTCCACATCAAAAATAAAAATCTCACTCACTACAATAGATGAACATAATGATACCTGTGTATTTTAATACCCCAAGAAAATAAAGATGAGAGTATGTTAAGTGAGGCAGGTTGTTTCCAGACAGATTTCACATAGAACATGCCTTGCTTGTTAAGAAATCATATTCAAGGAAAGTGGAAAATGGAGCATTAGCAGACCAGGAGATATCACCTACTATGGCGGCTCAAGCATAATATGACAATGGTATAATAATTTTTCCTATTTCCCACTGGAGTTATATATTCTGACAGATTATATATCCCTGTGAGATAAAAAATGCCATCCAACAGCACTGCATGCTTCATATTCACTCCCCTGAGAAAAACATATACAAGACCATCACAGGTCTATATAATGATATGTCAATTTATACAGTGCATCCCCCCAAAAAACTATACTTTTGAAATGGCTGCCAAATAAAAAAAATATATCAATTTTGGGGAAAACACTTGCATATATGGAAGCCAATAAAGTCAACTTTCAAATGACACCAAAAAGTTGGAAAACTATTCATGCTTGAGCGAGCACTGCCAAGTGAAACAAAGGGTATGAAAATTAGGCTGGGCCGGAATTAGCCTTCCAATTTCTGTCAGTTTTGTTTAAAGGCAAATCCTTTAGAACTTGCAAAGTTAAGGGTGTTGTGATAAATTAATGATCAACCGTGACCAGTTTTGGTTGTTAAAGCCAATATAATAAATTATTAAATTGAACTTTAATGCATGAGTGAACACAAATTACACTTTTTTGGGAAGCATTTCAACTTTATCATGTGGATCTCAGCAATGTTCGTGGGAGTTGGGAGAATAGGGGGTGAGATAGGGCTTAATGGGAGAAGTAGGTTGGTTGCAGTTACTATGTGCATATACTCAATTGCGCTTTGATACTTGGTATCATATTATAACCCCGGCTGTAGCTGAGCCGCCATATTAATAGGCGCTAAAGCGTTCAGGGAATAAATCCTTCCTGGTACCCATTCACCTCACCTGGGTCGAGTGCAGCACAATGTGGATAAATTTCTTGCAGAAGAAATTTAAGCCATGGCTGGGATTTGAACCCACGACCCTCTGTTTCAAAGTCCGGATACTAATCCACTGGGCCTATGCAACTTGTCCTTTAAATACACGTTTCTGATTGGTCGAAAATCAAGATGCATTTGATTGTGTTGATTTGTGTGACGGGCCTCTCAAGATGTGCGGGCAGTCAATGCCAGAATTGTATTCTTTTTTTTTTGTTTCAGGAGCTGTGTGGAAGTTGTCCAGAGCTGACAGAAGCAGCCCAGTATTATTTTGATGGAAAGGGCAAGTCTTTCAGGCCGATGATAGTACTACTCATGTCTAAAGTGTGCAATCTTCATAATTCTTCAAATGATAGGTATGTATGCAGTCATTATTAGTGCTCTCTTATGATGATTCTTTATGACCTGGAATGGGGCATGTTGCACGAAAGCTATTTTATGGTAACATTCCTAATTTTCCTATCCAATCCAGAGGAGGCAGCGTAGCTCAGTCCGTTAGAGCGCATGTTTTGGAGAAGATCGTAGATCTCAACATGAGGGGTTCGAGTCCCGCTCATGCCGAAATGCATCTAACAAAAAAGTCTGATGCTATAACATTGTGTGTTAGCGTGCCTCACCACTGTATTCAGTGCAGGATTGAATGCAGTTGGAAAACACTCCGTCCCTCGGAAAGGACGCAAATGTTGGTCCTGTGTATAGGAGACTCACAACCCATGCACGTTACGCACTATTCGTCAAAGAGAAGGGTGTTCACCCGGTGTATTACACCTGCCGGTCCCGGCAAACTTCAGGTGAAGTACCCAGTGCGTTTATGCCCAGGAGGGCCCTGCATCGTGTACATCTAGATCCAGAATAGTACTTTCAAGTGAATCCTAGATATTGATTGACTGTTTAGCATTGATACCATGGTCCTAGCTATATCCTGCAAGAGTAACTTATGTAACAGAACCCAGGCCTTAAATATGGATGGAGTTTTTTTTTTTAAGGGCAAGGTCATATTTGTGTAGGGTACATATCTACAGGTATATTAAAGCACAAATAAGGAGAAAAGGGGAAACAGCACAACTAAACTCCAAGGTCATTGAATAGGTTATTAAGTCAATAAAAAAAGGCATACACTTAACCAGGACACTACTGGAGGTCAGGAAAATGAAATTCTAGCCTCTAGCCTTAATTTCAACTTCTTGCCTTGGGAACATTCACATATGCAAATAACTGCATCTTCTGTTTTATGAGAGCTGAATTTTATTGCCATAGTGATAACATATGATGGTGCTAGGATACCTGCTTTGTTAATGTACATGTATTGAATGGCATGTTTACGGGAGAACTTTGTACAGTGGCAGTAACCCATTTTTGGTTATGATATTATAAACATGAACAAATATGATCTGTATTTTGAGTACAAAGTGGCTTCCGGTATGATATGTTTTTTATTCAAAAGGTAGGTTTACATTATAGCCAATATATTACAATAAAATATTTTATATTGTCATTGATTTATTGATTAATGTAGAGTGAAACCAAATAATGAAAGGTTCAAGGCTGAATGAAAAAAGCCATCCAATTGTTGAAAAGAAACCTAAGCAAGTTTGTGTAAATATTTCCTGTAGTTTTCATGATAGGTGTTTATGTATTGCAAATATATGAAATATGATCTTTATGCTTCTATGTGCTTATGTGATTAAGCCTTCATATAGTCGGTAAACCATAAAAAAAAAAACTACCGACTGGTACCCGCCTGCCGTGTGGCAAATGTAAATGTCTTTCCGAAAAGGCATTGGTGGCTTCAACTTTTTACCTTGGCATTTAGACTTCCATGACATATGAATATACTGTCCCTAAATTACACCATGCAGGTTTATCTTTATATATTCAGCCTGCCCCTGTGGTATATTCTATATTTAATATAAGACATAACATTTTGTATATCATATTCTTATTCTCTATATAATAGAGAACTAAACATGTTCTATTTGTCTCTCTCTCTCTCTCTCTCTCCACTGCCTTTTCCCACATGAGACTCGATTGTAATTCATGATTTATAGAAAAAATCATGATCATAATATTAGTAATTATTTTTGTTATGATTTTGTTTTGTTCCTGGAGCATTCTTTCGGGGTCGAGATTAGCTTATTTATAAGGTAATTTTTCATATGAAGCTTTCATTGTAAGTAATGAGTTTTGAATAATATTTTTCTTTTGACTGTTCCTTCTCTCTTTTTTATATCTTCAGGATAACTGATTCTCAGAGGCAGATAGCGATGATAACAGAGATGATTCACACTGCCAGTCTGATGCACGATGATGTGATCGATGCAGCAGATACTAGGAGAGGAAAAACATCAATCAATGAACAATTTGGGCAGAGAAAAGTAAGATATCCCTTCTTGCATCTTACACTCCCTGATTGATCAGATATGATAAAACCTAAGTAGTTAATACTGGATTTTACTTCACACTCCCCAGCAAATGCTGTGAAATTGCACCACACATTCTAAGGGGGGGGGGGATCATCGCAATGTATTTTTGGTACCACATTTTTTTGATATTTGACATTTTATTAGTTCAAACGCAAGAGTTACAGAACTATTTGACGGATGTAATAGTAATCATAACATTAACAATGGTAATGATACTGATGATAAAACAATAACAAAATTGGTGATATGCAACTCTTATATTTTGCTTTAATAATACAATGTTTCTATCCACCATTGCATACTATTAACCTAGCTATAACACAGCTACCCTTTTCACATGCTCGAGCATTCAAGAAATTTTGTCGTAAAAGGTGCCAATTTGCTTCTGTAAACCTGGGTAGAGAGTGGCAGATGTAGAGAAATATCTTTCCAGCGGATGCAAGTGCTGCTGTGGCATTTGTACCCCTGAACTTGTGGTTCAAAGTTTTTAGGACATATATTTATGTGTCTCTCTTGCTATAATAACCTAACTTTCAGCCAGAACATGAGCACATGAGGTGATTTTTCATGCCTTCCTTTGTTTTTGTTAGTCTATACTTGCAGGTGACTTTGTGCTTTCTATATCATCACAAGCCCTTGCTAGGATAGGTGATCCAGACATTGTCATTGTTCTTTCAACTGTTATAGAGGATTTAGTCAAAGGTAAGAGACTGAATTAAAATGCTCTTTATGTCGAACTAGAATGGATATGTTAAGTTGTAGTGGTAACAGGGCTGCAAAGTAGTGCAGGTTTTCAGTTATTATTACTGAAATATGAGAAAGAATACTGGTGGTTTCATGCAAATTACTGATTTCTAAAGTTTCAGTTTTATGTGTTGTCCTATGGTATTTCTGTGAAAATACTGATTTCTTCACCAAAATACTGATTTTCTGCCTTTAACATACCGAAGTGTTCTTGATCAGACTGGCATCTCTGTGGTAGTATTATCATTGGCAGCAGCAATACCACCACCATAATCATCACCATCATTATCATCATCATCATTATCAGCACCATCATCATCATCAGCGCCATCATTGTTGTCATTTGTCTTAATCTTCATCATCATTATCATCAATGTCATCATCATTTAAATCTTTGAACACGATAGATTGGACTTCTAAGCAGCCTTCTCATAAGAAATTTTAATACTACTACACTACTATGAAAATGTATCTGCTCTTTCACATGAATTCCCATTCAAATAACTTTCCACTTGCATTCATATCTCATCTAACTATGGTAGCATCATGACCAGAAAAGTTGAATCGATTTCACAGAACAAAAACGCATTTTAGAATCAGACATTTATCAAACAGCACTGACTAATGAGAATATTTCTGTCTGTCGGAGCTTCATTGAATCCAATGATTTGCATATGCAGGAATATCAATATGGTCATGTTTTGTCATGAAATCAAAGAGTTTAATTGTTTTTCTCATTTGTGAATTGTCCTTTTACAACATCATATGATATTCTCGAAATTTTAATCTTATTTCTTTTTTTTCTCTCACTGTAATAAAATAATCATTTAAAAAAAAAACAGAGTTTTTGTTTTGGCTGAATTATTTTTTGGTTGATTCAATATTTTATAAAGGACTCTAATGTGGGGATTTCAGGTGTCGAGTTTCATACCATGCTAGGGCCATGGTTTGTGTAGCATGATTTGTATAGCATTGAATTATACGTATGAGTGCATGTGAGGATGGTAGAAAGGTTGTGAGTGGTATGGTCAATTTTATTTGGGTTGAATTGTAACAAGGAACATATTTCAGTTCGCTTTGATCACTTGTATGCATGTGTGTATCCATGAGGTCAGAATTGATTTATAAAACATAACTTTGAACTTTCTTTGAAAGAAATCTTGTGGAGGATGACAGTTTTAGATCTATATGTGTTCTATTTTCAAAATGTGTTATATTTCAGGATAGAAAGACACAATTTTTCACCCTTTTTTTTTGGGGGGGGGGGTAAGCAGTACCTGAACCCCCAACTTTTGTAGATTTTGTTGTTGTTGCTCACTTATTATGCTTTGTTTGTTGTTTTTAATAGGTGAATTCATGCAACTTGGATCTAAAGATAACGAGAATGAGAGATTTTCCCACTACCTCACAAAAACATACAAGAAGACTGCCAGCCTCATGGCTCACAGCTGTAAAGCAGTAAGTAGGAAGTTTTCATTAAAAATGGTAATGACGGGTCGGTTAAAAACAATGCAATTCTGTGTAAACATACCCTCAACCATGAGGGAAGATATTGTCACTGGTTTCATTGGGCACAAAAGGCACATATGTCTTTTATGCGCAAGGTTTGAAAAATATATTTGGAAATAATCGGCTTCATTTTTTTAATACATTTTTAAACTCCTCATTTATGCGCAGTGATATATAGGCATTCTTTTATGGAATTCTGGGGAGGAAATTAATTAATTTAATTGACTGGCAAGTTATAAGTATATGAAAATGTGCAGAAAGGCTTGCTTTGTGGAAAAGAAAATGCATCGATTTGTATTGGTGTGCTTATGTTTTGTACCATAAAATACCACATGTCCTGTATCGCTTTTAGTGCGTAGGGTGTTTTGTTTTCAGGAAGTATAACTTTTAGGATAATGTTGGGCACCACACAATTTTTTTTAAAGTGGCCAATTTATGAGAATTCATGGGGAAAGCAAGTATTGCTATATGAGACCTGGGGAGTGTTTCACAAAGATTTCAGTATGACTTAGGTCGCACTCAAATTCTGACTCGTACATGATATGCAACGCGCAATCTTATTGATCAATACGCAGTAGTGCGCGTCCTCTTGCCATGATCTGACCAATGCGGTGACGTCTTTTATACCACGAGCAACTAGACATTTAAGTGTGACTCTAAGCCATACTTAAATCTTTGTGAAACACCCCCCTGGGGGTGTAAATGTAACTTAAATAGATATACTTTATATATATGATTTATTGTAACTACTTGTTCACAGATTGCCATAGACTTACAATTACTCTATGCTTAAGTGAACAATTGATTTTTATCTTGTTTATGTTAGAGGGCACTAGACTCATTTGATTTGCTTCCTTTCTGCTTTGCAGGTAGCAATGTTAGCAGGCAGCAGCCAAGACGTGTGTGAGATTGCTTATCAGTATGGGCGTAACATCGGCATGGCATTCCAACTTGTTGACGATATCTTAGATTTTGTATCCTGCGATGATACGATGGGCAAACCTACCTCGGCAGACCTCAAGCTAGGTCTCGCAACAGCTCCCGTCCTATTTGCAGCTGAAAAGGTCAGTGTCAATATCAAGATTTGTTTACATTGTCACAATTCAGTAGCGCCGCTGTAAACAGTGACATTCAGTGAGTTGCATTCAAATATGCCTGGTATATGCAGAAAAGGCATAGACAAATAATTATTGAAGTGAACCTTCAGAATAATAAGATATTTTCTATTCACTTTGTTACACTAGATATGCTTATTACAAATAATGTATAAACAGAAACATATCTGTGAGGACTGAAGCGAACAGTTGGTATAACTCTATAATAAGCTATAATTCATTGAGTAACATTAAATATCGTTAGGAAATTTGAATAAACAAAAAAATATGTAAAGTTTGAATTGAAAGTGTGGCATAATTAAAATACAACTCTACGGTATACCATGTTTATTGTGCTATAAGAACATTGCATACATGTATGTATAGAAAACTTTTAGAAGCAATCCTTTTTTATAACTTGATATTTGAATTTCCCTGAAATTTTATACTCTCCCAAAATTTTGTGCATTGTTTTCATATTCAGTAGCATGGAAACCAGAGGACTTTATCATACTTTTTGTAACTATGCACAAAAACATATTTTGTAGAAATAATGCATGGACTATGGTACTTAATTTCTTGGTCCCATTGGTTTGATAGAAGCGCTGTGGTGTAGCGGTTCTGACTCTCGCCTTGTAATCAGTGGGTCGTGTGTTCGAATCCCACCATGGCCTAGCGTCCTTTGGCAAGGCGTCAATCCACACTTTGCCACTCTCACCCAGGTGCTGATTGGGTACCGATAGGAAACAACTCTCATTGTGGTTGGTTTAGCAAGTGTGCGCCCAACAGGCTGCTTAAAATGCTATGAATCCAGTGACTGGGTATAATGATTGTGAAGTGCTTTGAGCAGTTGTAAATTGATAAAGCGCTATATAAATCCCAATTATTATTTGATGCACAGTTTCTACATCAAACCATTGGAAGAAAAAAAAACCGGTATAGGTGCGTTGTGTTACTCTGTTTTCATTTCTTCTTCCAGTATCCTGAGCTAAATGATATGATCATGAGGAGGTTCAGCCGTACTGGGGATGTAGAGATGGCCAGAAAAGCAGTAGCAAACGTGAGTATCATAGAAAGACATCACTTTCAATCAAGGGAGCATTTCAATAGTCAGTTAGTTTCATAGACAACTGTTATAATCTACTGAAATCCTTGCATTTGATTGGCTGAGAACAAATAAGTCGGTGAAAATCACACAGACTGTTTGCTTCATGAACGACTCCCCAGTTCATTAATGATGAAATATTTGTTATTCTCCGATCCGAAGTGTACCTGCGAGGGTCCATTTTCTATTATACCTTCTTGTACTGACTTCACATTATCTGTTCAGAGCAAAAAGGGTGCTTGCAGATTATTAAGGAGGGGGGATGCCAGGGGAGAAGGTAACAACGGTAAATTGCCAATTCGTCTACTGCCAACTCGTCCACTCACCACATGGTCTACCCCCATTTAGTCTAATGCCATTCCGTCCATCAACATTTCGTCTAACAACCATTTGGTCCAATCATCACTTCTAGTCTAGTCACCATTTCGTCTCGTAACCAGTTGGTCTAATATCCATTTTATTTTCATTTATTTTGCACAACTAACACTTAGTCCAATTAGACCAAATGGTATATGGACTCATTGGCTATTGGACCAACTGGTTATTAGACGAAATGGTGAGTGGATGAATGGGCAATTAGACCATGTGGATACTTAGTGGACAAACTGATGGTAGACCAAATGATAGTAGACGAGTTGGCGATTGGACGAATTTGCATGAGACAAAGTAGAAATAAACCGGTAGTAACTGCCCCACCCTTCCCCCTCCCCCAACACGTAAAATGATTATCCAAGTGATAACAAAAAAATATATAATAGAGGAGAGAGAAAAGGGAAAGGAAAGGAGAGTACTGAAAGGAGAGGGCTTGGTTTGTAGAATTATAATACCCTTTCATTCAAGAAAAATAATGTGGTATCACCTTAGATCCTTTCCCCTTTCTATATGAATATATATGTGTTTACTGTCCTTCTTGCAATCAAATGGTCAATATGTAGGTGCTGAGATGAAGACTTCACTTCACTCCAATGACTTCCCATACCTCTCTTAAATGCTCGGGTGATCAAGCGGAAAACTGAAACTTAATTACTTTTTAATTCATGCATGTCTGAGATGGATAATCTGGGTAGCGTCATGTGGCACATTACCCTTGGTTATCTGTGGAGGAGGAATAGTGAGGAGTCTGATCACTTCACAAATGCATTTTTATTGTGTGTGTGCCTTGCCATGAATTATTTTAAGCTGAATTCCAGTTTTAAAATTTTTTAACAGAGTCCAATGAAATGACTATCCAAAGTTTGAATTTGTATGAGTAGATAATGTGGATCTGGATGGTTGATGTACAAACGCCTGGTGTGGCTATCCCGTACATTTTTGGCAACATTGCATGAAGTCGGATGTGTGCTTAATTTATTTGGATCTTTTCAAGGAGTTCTTTGAATTTGGGGATTGGTGTAGCCTCCCTTGCAGTATCTGGGAGTTTATTCCATTTGGGGATTGTTCTTGGGTATAGAGACTGCCGGTAGCATCTCTTATTTGCCCTTATGTGGTTGTAAACAAACATCTTTGAAGAGTGCCTTGTTATACTCTGAGCCATGTTGATTCTCAAGAGATGTTTGATGTTACTGGGGATTATACCCTGAGTTTCCTTATAGATGATCAATAGGCTGGCTTTGGATCTTCTTTCTTCAAGGCTTTCCCATCCCAGGGTCTTTTTTAATGTGTGCCCAATCATTTTGTCTTGAAAGTGTGTAATTGATCAATCTGTCAATTAGACAGGTCTTTTTTTTCCCCAATGTTTTAACCCTAATAGAGCTGGGTTATGTTGACCCATCTTTCAGCCAGCGGGTGTGGATTCTGCCCCCATCCTAAGATCTGTGCCGTCCACTACACGTTCGCAGCAAAAATTACCCATGATGTATAATCAACAAAAATTGTACAGTCATTTTCTCTGAAAAAAATTCCTAATTCATTTTGCTAGTTCATGCATAAATCAAAGGTATGCACATATTGATTAAATAAAGCCTCAAAATTTTTCTTCAGAGATTTTTTATTTTATTTTTATCTTAAAACAAATATAAATTTCATAGTCTCTACTCCATGTATTTTATTTTCTTATTATTTATTTCTTTGTTGTCACCAAAGCAAACAATATGGAAACAATATTAATATTGAATTCTTCCTATTTCTTCACTTATTCCTTTCCCAGACGGATAGTATCCAACAGTCGCGTTTCTTGGCTGAGCAGCACAGCAGAGAAGCAGTGAAACAGATCGAGAAGCTGACAAACTGTGCCGAGAGACAAGCACTTATCTACTTAACTCAGGAAGTCTTATCCAGGCATAAATAATGTCGTCCTTTAATCTTTTGAAGTTTTGAGAGGCTAACCGTGCATAAGCACAAAATGTGTTCAGAGATGGGCCTTTCGCAATGTAGGTTGTCAGAAATTGAAGTTCTAACACTGTGAACGTCCCTATAAGGTACAGTGCTTTCACAAGCAATAGCGCCATCTAGTGTTCAGTCAGTTTTGCATCATGCATTATTGCACAGAGACAAGCATATCTGCCAGAGCAGTGTATTACATTCCCTATAATATCAGGGGGTTTGTATAGTGAGAAATTCTGCTGGCGAAGGTTTGGAAAGTTGACCTGAGGCTATGGTTGCGCTGATGTTAGAAAGAGATCAAGGCTTGCTGGCCTTGCTTTTAATGTTTTGGTATTTTCAATCAGTTGCTAGCTGTTTGATGTGCTGAACCGATTGAATGAGTCTGTGAGGAAAAAAATGTCCTGCGTGTGCTGGCCATGTTAATTCTGATTTAATAATTTTGACAAAATTAGCAGAGAAATGACTGAATTATGACTCCATAAAACAAAACTCATTTAACGATTGTACATAATGGTCGGTGTAATCATCCGTGTACTTCTGCAATCAATTGCTAGACTTTGTGTTGGTCCTGGGGCCCGTTGCAGAAAGATTTGCAATCAAACACAACTTCAAAAATCATGCGCAACTTGATTTTCAATCAATCAACAGCGCGCATTTGGGACTTGCGATTGATATTTTGACTTGCGTTTAAACGCAACTCTTTCTGCAACGGACCCCTGGTGTCTCTTTTGTTCTATCTCGAGAAAGTCCTGTTGGATATTTAGATCTGAAGACTTATTCAGTTATTCATTAGGGGGAAAAAAGAGAGAGTAGAGACAAGAATCAATGTGTATGGGATGTAGCCAGTGAATCACTGCATGATGTTGCTTCTGTGAAGCTTGTATGAATTCTAAATGATTCTCCTTTCTGCTGTGAAACTTGATGATGCAGTTATGAAGTGCAGTTATAAAGTATTGTTGTATCCACTCTTCACAGTGCGAAAGGTGCTAATCGTCATCATTACCCTGGCTGTTGCCTGGGGGCTAACGTGGCTCATGAGCATTTCAAGAAATGAATATTCCTGCCAAGTATCCATGTACTAAACCTGGGTCAGATGCAGCTCATTTTGGATAAATTAACTATGCCTTACAATGTCTTGGAACCATGAAAATGTCTTTTTTGTAAGAAGAATACTCTTGTGTCCCAAGAAATAAAAGAAAAAAAAACACAAAACACTGAATAAATCATCAACAATTGGGACCTTGGGGTGTTTCACAAAGATTTAAGTATGACTTAGAGTCGCACTTAAAATGTCTAGTTGCGTGCGGTATAAATGATAATAATAATAATAATGGTATATTTACCCAGGGTAGCCACTTATTATTATAAATAATAACGGTATATTTACCCAGGGTAGCCACATAAAAGGCATGACCGCATTGGTCAGATAATGCCAAGAGGATGCGCACTACTGCCTATTAATTAGTAAGATTGCACGTTTCATATCGTGTACACGTTGACATTTAAGTGTGACTCATACTTAAATCTTTGTGAAACACCCCCCGGGAAATATCCCTTGTTGAATCAGGAACATTGTTTCAATCAGGTTTCTTTACTGTACTGAGCTTTCGTTGTATCACATGTCATTTCCTATAAAGAGGAAACTGATTTTAAAATAAAAGGTGAATTATATTTATAAAGCATATTTATGGTATTCCTCTGCCATGTTACTATACCTCGTTTTATACCATTGGCTGTATAAAGCTTGGAGGCTGAAAGTGTGACTGAGAGTGAGCCATATAACAAATTGTGATGAACTTTGACCTCTTATCTTAGTGTTTCTCAGTGATTCCATGTACTTGTTACCTCCTCGCCAGTTTAAAAGTGATAGCTCTTGATATATTGTTGGTGCTTAAATGCCGTTCACATCATTCTCTGGTGAATACTGGATATACTTTTGCAATAAAGCATCACCAAAATGCACAATAGCTCTTGATGTATTTCTGCAATAAAGCAATACCAAAATACACACTGGTCTGGTAAGAAAGGCAGCATATCTACTTATTCATTGTACTTTGTTCAGTATAATGTAAAATATTATGCATTTGAATCTCATCAGTGCATGGGAAAATGCCTGCCAACTTATCTGGTTTAATTGATTTATATTTATTCCCTCAATGTAATAATTCTCACAGCTCCAGATTCAGTTATTCGATAGGTAAACAAAATCGTTCAACATTATTGCCAAAACGATGTCCTCTATCTCTCTCTCTATATATATATATACATGTACGTCCGATGATAACTGTGCCCATAATCCAGTGAATTGATGGAGCTGACCAAGAATGATCCAGCCTTGAATCATGTTGCTCGAACGGTGACATTAAATGCTATTTCCCAGGCATTAGTAGTCATATGATTAATTCAATCATCAAAACTCAATTATGCAATAACATAAGAATCAGCACTCTTTCCTATCATTATGAATAGTGTTGATGAGAAATGTTCCATACACTGATAGTAATGCACTCGAAGCAATGCATACTTCATCCCATTATCACGTTGCATTGCAAGTTAGTGCTTTGATAGCATGTTATTGCATACAATAAGTTGCTATGCTAGGCAAGGTTTATGTTTGTTAACTTTTCCAACATGTATCACATATTCATGAGTGAAATGCAGTTATTTGAAATGGGCTAATGTGATTATTCATACGTAAGCACTTCTTCCTATTAATCCAGGAACTCGACAAGAACTCTTTCTCAGTCATCATCATTCTTTTCTATCTTTGTTGATAACAAAATATGTTGTTCATTTTATACAGGGGATATGTAGAAGCATTTTCACTGAAGATATTACCATTCCCTTAGACCGAATATTTTCTCAAGGAAAAACATGTGAATTATTTATTTTATTGGAGTAACAATATGAAAAGTGTCAAGGGCTCATTTCATGATAATGGTGTTTCAACTTGATGCTTTTATTTCATTCTTTATTTGATTTGTTTATGTATTTCAAAACAAATTTGAATATGTTATAGACAAACACAAACAAAATAATGTGGTTGGATGAAACGAAAAGGATATTGGTTTTTGCCCTCCCACAAGTTTGTGGTTTACACACATAGCAAGCTTACATGAATTGTTGATCATTTTGCAATAGTTATGATTCGTAACTTCCTTATTTAGAGACCAAGATTTTCAATGACCCATTACCTGCATTTCTTACATATTTTTTTTTGTCTAGGCCAACTTCTAGTCAGTCTGGCAGTAGTCCAGAATTTTAAATCTTGTTTTGTCCTCTTTGGACGGGGATTGACAGACTCCCCTCACACTCACAACAACTACCCTTACCCCCTACCTGATCCTATCTGCACGATTCCTTCAACTACCATTGAATTGGGAGTCCACAGTATTGGATATGAAAAGGAAACGTTTGAACATGGAGCTATTAATAGCTCCATGGTTTGAACATTTTTTTAATTTTTCAATCGAATTTGAGACTAAATTCAACCAATCATTTCCTCCTGATTTAATTTTCATTTTGGACCCATAAGAAAAACAAAAAAGAAACATTAAAGAAATGTGAACATTTTGAATGCTCTAGCAAATGGCAACACTACAAACTAGATAAAAGCAGTGAATGTATCCGTTACATTGAGAATAGCAGTTGTAATTCCCACAATTTCGAGATTCATCAACCGTATAGAAACTTCTGTAAAAAATAAGAGTCAGCCCTGCATTTAACAGCTTCAGAAATTTTCATGCGACCGCTATTTAGTTCAGAGGCGATGGTTATTTAAGCAATGTCTGATACTCCGAAATGGAATCCACTTCTGCAAAATCCCTGCTATTTTAACATACATGGAGCATTATTGGGAATTCAAGTATATTCTCAGAATGAGTAATTGTGATACTGAAGATGGGTGGAGTGGTGTATCCTTTTTACATTGAAGAAAAATGAAATTTGAGAGTGGTGATTTCATATCGAAGATGAATATGTAACGAAAACTGTGTTTTGATGCATGTTATATGTTATGTTAAAGAAGTATGAAATTTGAGATTGTTGATACAAGATCGTATTGTAGTGAAAACTGTGTTCCGGAAATGTAGTCTTGATTACTGGTCAAGGAGGCAAGTCCGGCAGATTAAGAACGAAATGTTTTGTTAGTGCAATGTGTGTATATCTAACGCTAATGCCTCGATAAATTGAATTCATTCACCAATTCCAAGTAATTGTATTTCAATAGTTTGAACATCAGCGGCATGGGTTGGTGTGTTGGCTCAGTTGGTAGAGCATCCGTCTCACAACCGGGAGGTTGGGAATTCAAATCCCGGCCACGTCAGACCAAAAGACGTAAAAAGATGGGAGTTGATGCTACCCTGTTTGGCATTCAACAATTACGGGATAGAACCTTGTCAATCTGGTCCTGCACAGTGGCTGCCGAAGAAGAATAAGAATTTTCGGAATATTTCAATTCTCAGATTATTTCGAACAATTAAACATGGATTTATAATTTTTTAGTTTTTTTTTTAAGGATGATCTGTAATATTGATCACAGCAAGCTACAACTTGGTGATGTTTGAAGGTTTGCATGGTGGTTGCGAAAGTGATGCGCCGTAAGCCACTTCTGCGATCGGAAGCTACAACTTCTACTTGCGATTCATCATTTAAACATGATATGGTGGTGTTGATTATTTTACTGACTATGAAATCATAATTGCTTGGTAATAAGCAACCAGAGTTCCGACTGCTTGAATTCCTCTGCAAGGGACCTGGTAATGAGGACTAATGCCTGTCAAAGGCAAACTCGGTTGATGTGATTTGATATGATTGAAATCCCCACATGGCTTGCCATATTCAAGCTATGTATGAAGCAAGGGTTATTAGTATATATCTCTATGGGGTTAACTTACAAATAGCACTATGAAACACCACTTGAAGCATCTCGGGGGGATTGAAAATAAATAATATCTAATGCTGTAGGCTTGCTATTATATTTATAATGTGTAGTAAAAAAGATATTAATCTGTTATCATGGTGTGATGTTTCTTGAGTCCATAGCACACTACATGCCTAAGCAGTATAGTTCTTTTCTTTGATGAAGAAAAAAATAATATAAATAAAAACAATTTCATCTCCTTGATTAACCTTCATGATAAGGATTAGAGTACTAACAACCAGAAGTAAAGTGTCTTGCACTTTTTAAATTCAAAATCAAGTGCAGGAATATGCCTAAGTTGAATCTCTTGGACCACAGAATGCTGTTTGACTGACGCAAGCTTGCATGGGAACCGGGGGTGCTGTGTCTGCTGCATATATTATACAATAGACAGCACCCTCTGAAAATCATAATTTCATGCCAAAATGTAGACATTTGACCTAATCATCTTCATTTTGGAATGATAACTCTTTTTTGGTTCTTGTCAATTTTTTTTTCTAAACCGCACCCCCTTTTAAAAAAAACATCACCAGGCCGCTGAAAATTTTGTAAATTGCTAATTCGTCCACTCACCACATGGTCTACCTTCATTTAGTCTAATGCCATTCCGTCCAACATTTCGTCTAACAACCATTTGGTCCAATAACCATTCAGTCCAATCATCAATTCGTCTAATCACCAGTTCATCTATTACCATTTCGTCTACGAACCAGCTGGTCTAATACCCATTTACTTTTCATTCATTTTGCACAATTAACACTTAAGTTTAATTAGACCAAATGTTATATGGACTAAATGGCTATTGGACCAACTTTTAATAGACGGAACGGCATTAGACTAAATGAAAGTAGACCATGTGGTGAGTGGACGAACTGGTGGTAGACCAACTGATAGTAGACGAGTTGGCAATTGGATGAATTAGCATTAGACAAATTTGTAATAAACCGAAAATTTGACCTAGACTGCAAAAAAACACATTGTGCATATTCTGGTTTGAAAAGTTCTTATACTAGGCTTATATACATGGTCGACATATACCAATGCAGGGCCCTACTGGGCAGTATAACTGTATTTGCCTTCGATTTGCAATAGTATTGGTCTGATGTTACCATGATATTTTGCTGATTATTTGTTTTATTTCCCGATAGATGTGATTCTTCAAATTGAATGGATTTTTTTTATCAAATGAATAAAA
This sequence comes from Lytechinus pictus, assembly GCF_037042905.1. Classification (NCBI taxonomy): domain Eukaryota; kingdom Metazoa; phylum Echinodermata; class Echinoidea; order Temnopleuroida; family Toxopneustidae; genus Lytechinus; species Lytechinus pictus. Next base: position 6,698,662 of record NC_087247.1, read on the forward strand.
AGACTAGTCAGGTTATTAGCTGTTAATATTGATGTGCTTGAACCTATAGCCTTCTTAATCAGATTTGAATTGGTTACAGTACAATTGACCTGTGGAAATTTCTGTGTAAACAGTACGACTGACTTAAAGTCATGCCAATACATATACAATGCATAATTTAATTGATGATTATGTACATGCAACACTGTCTAATTCGAACCTTTTTGTACTACAGAATTTGTTTTGACTTGGGTAAATATTTGATTGTGACTTATGCAAGATTGACTTGTGAAGGTTTTACTATGTGAAGTCATTTGAAGAAATAGTGATTTCTGTTGCTGTGCAATGTAAAGAAATGTATTGAAAACAATCAGACACTCTTCCATTCTTAAGAGTTTTCTATTCTGCCGCTTTGATTTCAATATTTGATCATTAAATAATATTATGGTGGAGCATGATGTAACGATGTTTGTGTCACAAGGAAAATAATTAAGCAGAGCATGAGATGAGCTATGAAGCCACTCATAGTAATAATTGTTGATTGTAATGATTCAGATGGATAGAAAGAGAGAGGTTTATGACCTAATTAAGTTTGACTGAGGAAAGGAAAATATATAAATCCATGTATATTGTGTGATCTTCCAAAGATTTAAATGTAGTTTATGGAAATGTCGCCTTGATCATTTGATTTTTTTTATCAATTTATAAAATGAAATCATTTGAAGACAAATAAAATGTAATGTCTTTTAAAAGGTTGTCTGTGGCTTACTTTTTCTCTAGTCTGTTAATTTTAATTTGAAGAAATTATTACCTGTTTTTATTGAACTGGTTTAGGTGAAAATACATGTATATGCTATGGTGAGCTAGTTGTGTTTGCAAACTTTTATTGACACAAAAAAATAGTATTTGTGAGGAGTGAAGCTTGCTTTAATTACAAGATAAGAATAACCACTACTTAGAGTAAAGTGGGAAGTTGAAATATCATTACACTATATCTGAAAACGAATATTAGACCTGATAAAGTTGAATCCTGTGAAAAAAAATAGAAACGAATTCAATCTAAGACTAAACGTGTTTATAAAAATGAAGGAATAGAAATGAGGATGTATGGAAGGGCAATATTTGAATAACTTTAAAAGTGATGGAAGAATGAAGAGGGCTGGGCGAAAAAAGGGAGAGAAGCCCTGCTAGCTATAATACACTCGCATCTAGTTTACCTAACCCCTTCTTTAGTTCGAGTTATTTCAGTGTTATGAAAACAATGATGAAATCGTTGGCTCTTTTCAGTGAAAACTTGTGATATTGTTTTAAAGATCAAATTAGAGTTGGCGAAGAATCGGTGTGATGTACTCAATGTCATTGTCAATGGCGTATTGCCTGGGGCTAGTGTCTATCATTATAAAATTTTCTCGTCTTTTTTTTTTTTGGGGGGGGGGATGAGCGATGCTTTTTCCTCGATGAAAATATGTTGGTTTAATAATCGACGTATCCACTGCTGGTTAAAACCACATAAGTATGGGGGTTCCATTTCTGAATATTTGGTAATATGCTGTAACGTTGGTGGAACAAAATACTTAACAGTTTATTGGACTACTTTGTCTTTTTCGTCTCCTTCATTTTCCTCCTCCACCTCCTACTCCTTCCTCCTCCTCCTCTTCTTTTTCTGTTTCTTCTTCTCTTATTATTTTTCTTCTTCTACTTCTTCTGCTTCTTCGTCTTCTTCTTATTATTCTCTTTCTTCTTCATCTTCTTCTTTTTCTGTTTCTTCTTCTTCTTCTTCTTTTTTCTGTTTCTTCTTCCTCTTCTCCTTTTTTTTCTGTTTCTTCCTCTTTTTCTGTTTCTTCTTCTTCTTCTTCTTATTCCTCTTCTTCGTCTTCTTCTTTTTCCCTCCTCTTCGTCCTGCTTCGTGTGCACTTTTTACAGAATTAGGGAGCTCTAAATAACGAATTTGATCATTGATTGAGCCCAAGTCCCCGTTTTCTCTCAAAATTTCGTTTACACCCCCTCCCACACGCACACCCACCCTCATCATACACACCTAGAATTCTCCCTCCTGTACCTGAAAAAAAACCCACCTTGTATAACAACAAAAATAAAAGAGAGAAAGAAAGAAATCTGGAGAACACGGAGTTTGAAGGGTCGCTTTATACCATCTTCAGGATCTTACTTTCCATGCTTTCATAAATACAAAATGTCCGATCTTCCATAATGGGATATGCACCAATTACTCTACTTTTCTTGTTTTTTCTGTGTTCAACGGGTGACTTCGTAGGAAATATTGGAACTGGTTAAGATAAAAGGACAAGAACAAGATCTTCCATTATTGACTTTTTCCAGACGTTTTTCTTCAGCCGTGTTTTTTCTGCAGACTACACGGTATGTGGACATAGAAGAGAATATGATTAAACAGAGCCCTGGGCCAGATTTGTGTGATCGTCTCGACGTTCAGAAAGATGGGAGGAAAAGCCAAAGGAAAATATTTTCCAACTTTTATTTTCATTTCACCACGCCAAAAGTTGACATATAGAATTTAGGTTGATTCAAATCTTTCTCGGATCTTGTAACAGACAGATAAGGAATAAAGAATAAGCACAATGGTGAAAATCACATGGCTGCAAATTCAGCGCCGACTCAACGAAAAAAAAAATTAGACCCCTTTTTATATATATCTATCTCTCCCTCTTTCCCTCTCTCTCTCTCTCTATCTTCTGTCTATCTATCTCTCTAACACACACATACACACCCACGGTCAGTACGGTTTTAGAGCTACCCTCTTAAATTTTTGGTGTCTTCTTTTCTAAAAAAAATGGCTTAGGAGCAATTCCTTGAACCTGGAGAGAGTTTCATCAGCTATTTTGTCTGACAAGTTGCCGGATCTTGAAAATTTTACTCGATTCCTATGGTAACTGTCGGATATAAAAACATACTTTATCGGATAAGTCTTTCATGAAACCATAGACCTACTATCCACCATGAAACACTCCCCTGTAATACCAATTCCTAAACTTTGTCTATCTATCCATAGGTCGAAATGAATAATAACAATATATCCATGATATCAACCCCTCCCCCGTTATATTAAGTTTATTTCCATTCGTCTAATGCAAATTCGTACAATTGCCAACTCGTCTACTATCATTTGGTCTAACATCAGTTCGTCCACTATCCACATGGTCTAATCGCCAATTCGTCCAATCACCATTTCGTATAATAACCAATTGGTCCAAAAGCCATTTAGTCCAAATACCATTTGGTCTTACTTGGACTAAGTGTTAAATTTCGCAAAATGAATGAAAAAGGTGGATATTAGACCGACTGGTTATGAGACGAAATGGTCATAGACGAAATGGTGATTAGACGAAGTGATGATTGGACCAAGTGGTTATTGGACCAAATGGTTGTTAGACGAAATGTTGATGGACGGAATGGCATTAATTAAAATGAAAGTAGACCATGTGGTGAGTGGACGAGTTGTCAATAGACGAATTGGCAAATTACCGTTATATTATGCCATTTGAATCATTACAGAGTTTTCGCGCCCACAACGCACGGACACCTTCAAAAACACAGAACATGTATTGACAATTGCCCTTCATGACAAAACACACCAAGAGGTCATTGTCCAAAATTGGTGAATCAAAAACAGCAGTTTCGTCCTTCCAAAATATTTGCCTTTTTTCGTCAGCTCCGAAACTTATACAGGACGGAATTGCTGTTCTGGTTCACCAGATTTCGACAATGACCTCCCAGCCGTTCATTGTCATTTGACGGGCATTTTCAATACATTTACTGCGTTCTTGAATCTGTCCCCGTCGCAGATGCGATGACTCTCTATTGTCGTCTTCTTCGCAGAACGATCAGAATCACAAGGAAAATTGCCCCGTCATAACAAAGCAATTAAGAAAACCATCATCCACTAAAATCGGTGTGTTGTCACATAATAAGTTTAATTTCCAACATCGTGTTTTATCATCACTATTAGAACAAAAACATGTGTCAAACAGCAAACGACTGGTAAATGTATAAACAATATGCCCTAAATCTGGACGACAATAATTACTGTACAATACATTCTACAGTTTTCATATACACATCAGGTACCGTACGGACTTGCAGTGCCTGTATTCCTTGAATAGTTCATACGATATCCATTTTATCTTCCACATTTTGTACTTTCTGTTAAGTGTCTCGCGGTCGATATAAAGAGCAAGATTTGTAAGATTCATTTCAGCTCATTGTTTATTCGAAAACAAAAAGCTCTAAGTAGTTCAACTCCAACAAAATTATGATGGAGTTTCTTTCTTACCCGTTTTGGCTGCATATATAGTTCTGTGCATATCTTTATATCATCTACAGCATATCCGAATTACGTGTATAGGACTAATGTGATTAGAAAGGTTTTTCATTTAAAAATGAAACAAGTGAGTGGGTGGGCCTACTCACTTGACGATAGTTGTTTTACCTTTTTCTTCATGATTTTATCGTCCTTCCCTGATGCCAATTCCTTGTATTTATTTCGAAAGTCAAGTTTTGTTCAAATCACCAATGAAGGGGTCTTTTTTACTTTAAACTTGACGACACCATCAAACATGACAAATGACGCAAAAAAAGAGATTTTCACATGGCAATGTCACACCAACAAAACCAACCCAGATTGATCAAAGCTATTGTTACGTCAATCGAATTACATATCATCTGTCGGATTGGAAGTGATTTCGTTGGTCTGACTTTAGCAGCATTGGTCATGTTAGTAGGTTGATATAACACATTATTATGCATACATGTTATATCACGATGCGTCTCAAACCCATCAAAAGATTACAGAGATATCTCGTTTTTAAACATACTTTTAAAATTCGTATAACATAATTATTTGTATATCAGGAACAAACTGTTTATTTCATTCACAGTGATAGTACTTCTGTTCTAAGGATTATCCAATCGCATATTATGCCGCTCATCTTGAGAAAGTTTCATGAGGCAAATTTTCACAATTGCCATTGAATTTCAATTGTTATTAAAGTACTGAAATACAGGCAACTGATTGTTTCAGAGCAAATTTGCAAGCAACGGAAAAAATAACAGGGCTCTCCGTGAACGCTCCAATAACAGCAGGTCAAAACAAAATGCGGCATTTTTTGTTCTAAAACAATGATCTATATATCCCTCAATCGGCCTTAATTGGGTTTGGTTTCTAGCTTCTTTGGGGCTGTGTTTTTTAATTATTTACTTTTTTTCTGTGCCACATCAGGAAGACTCTAATCACATGTCTTCATGATCATAATGCGATTTCCCAACTGATGGTAAATGAGAGATATCAACGCCCAAACATTATTCATTGATTTATCTTTGTGTTAGTACATAATTATGTTATGACAGTATTCAATAAAGTACTACAACTTTTAAGTACTATGACCTTTTATATACTGATGTACATTATATTGCAAATTCTGATCCTCTTGTAATCATTCCGTGTTCTTTATTCGTTTGTTACGTCAGGGTCTACACTGTCTCTCGCTGATCTTGGTCATATTTCACATGTTTGTTTTTAGTTTTGTTTATTTCTTTTTCTAATAAAAAATGGTTCGTATTTTTTTTATAAATAGGTCTATGCTACAAAACAGATGATGATTGTGTCAACATCCATTACGCATCAAATTCATTTCGGGACAATCCTTTTACATCATGCTTAAACCAGACGTAATTAAAAATGGGCCAAACTATATTGACCAATTCGATGTATTTTAAACAGTAACAAATTTCCACAATCAAGTTTTTCATTATCCAGTTCTAAAAAATCAAAAGACAAAAGATAAAAAGAAGAAACCACTCGAGTTTGAGAGGGTGTAGAAAAAAATATCAAATATGATTTTTTTTAAAGTCAATAATTATGACAGAATGAAACGACAAGTTTCTTTATAAAGAGCTAATTGTCTTCTCGTTCTAACTCAAGGTATGGGTTGAGGTTGATCTTCTCAACAATAAAATCATAACGAATTTAATCATACCATGTAATATATCATAGTTATGATGATGACGAATTGAGAAGGTGTATCAAACGTTTCATTTTAATGGTACCTATATTTTAGAAGACGTTTTGATATAATTTCCCTTGTTATCTGAGAATTGATTTCTCCAACGACGGGTGAATGTAAAGTTCAACATAACCAAAGAACATTACAAAGAAAGTAACTTAATAAGTTCACAGTACTACATCCTAGGAGCAAAGCGGAATGAATGTTATTCATCCTCTAGAATATGTAAGTACTACAAATTTGTGCATGCGACAACGCAACAAAGCCAACAATCATCTGCCAAATTTATCTCAGCCAAATCATCAGCTTCAAAAATGTTGAAATGGAAAACGTCTTATACACTTATCAATGCTCTGTTTTGAATTTTTTAAACAGGTTTTTTTCCCCCTGTAATCTCAGCCAAATTCTACAAAATGTTATATTGCTACATACATTGCGACCTCAGAAACGAGGTGCCATTTTCAAACCAATACGGCCAGACCAAAGTGTCGGGGAAGGGAGGGGGCAACGATTTCCCGTTTTTGTACTTTGTGCAAATTAGTACTGGCTTGTATAGTACAGTCGAGTTAACTTCGATACTTTGGTGTAGGGTGGTTTCTGATAATAGCTAGCTAGCATAAAATCAAAGATTTGTTTTCTTCATAGATAGTAACAAAAACAAATCTCACAAGGATTCATCTTTATGTCACTCAACCGCCATTTTGGCCATTGCAATAGTTTTCCCGACTTTCACTTTCACGACTCTTATTGACCATCTTTTTTTTTGGACAGTTCCTCTTGCAAATTCACAGTCTTTATAAAGCTTCCATCATACAAACTAGTAAACATCCTCCACAAATTCTTGAAAATGGCAAGACTTTCTCCCCGTCATGCATTAAGTCTACATAAAACCCTGTGATGCTCTATTTTAAAACATAGTCTCAGCATGATGCATGGGGTATCATGTCTCTCTCTAAAATGTTCTTGATGGAGTTGATGCGATCATCCACGCTCAGTCATAATCTTCCTTTATGTCTATTCGGTCTAACCGCGGGTGAGGCGGACTATTCGGGTCTCCATTATCCGAACCGCCGTAATTGCTCGCGTCCGAACCGTTGTCTAAACCACAGGCGCTATCCGAACTGTGATTTGAGATGATGCTGCTTGCGTTGGCCAGGTTACCCGGAAGGGTATTGTTGAGTCCACTAGAGCTTCCGGGTGGTAATCCAAGTTTGACCTCCATAGCTTGCAGACGTTTTTCGGCCAGTTCTCGTTCACGAGCTCCTTTGCAGCGCTTCCATTTCATGCGGCGGTTCTGGAACCAAACTTTCACCTAAAGTCGAAAAGGAAAAAAAATAAATGAAGAGGATATTAATACAAATTATAAACAAATAAAATAAATCATTCATGTTTAAAAAAAAATGCTTTACAAATCATATCTTCTTTACAACGTCTTAATAATCTTATATCATTCATATACATATATATTTCTGTTTTGCATCTCATATTCGTCACCTTACGAACAGGAAGACTGAAATACAAATTGCCCCTTTTTTCAACAACAAAAAATCATGTAAATAAGAGAACAATATCATCAAACCGCCATTGCCAATATAAATGTTTTTAACGGGATACACTGGCAATCAACAATAAGTCAATGAGAAAATTAGGAAACTATTTGATACTACAGAATTGATGATCTTATAATTCGTTTACAATTCGATTAACGCGACGATAATGCGTTCATTGAATCAATTCCAAATTTCTTCCGACACTCCGGATAATTACAGACCGGTTGGCTGGAAGCTCTGCTTTGTTTATCGCTAACCTAGATGGCTCTCGCATTTTTCCTTTGCTTTCTAACCCAGAAACCCAGACTGTATACTTCCAGTATAAAAGAGCGAGCTGAGCCAATCTTTCGAACACTCTCTCAATCTTCAATAATATATCTGCGTAATGCTTTCAAAAACAAATATCTCGACATGTTTTGACCCACTTTTTTATGAATCCATTCGAAGCTCTTTGATCTTTCTGTGCCAGCCGTGTGGAAACAGCTGTGGCAAAATACTACGATATTTTGGATTTGGAAGAATTGTAATAATAATCGGTACTCGTGGCATATATATATACTATAGACTTCAGGCATTTTATTGCTCCTCAAGAAATGATTTTCGATCCAGACTTCGTGTGCGTCAAGTTATTCGATTTTAATGTTTATGATTAGGCCTATAGATGTATTATAGGCCCAAGACAGTTGTCTATGAAATGTTTCAATGCTGATCTGCCCTAATTATTTATGGGTTGCAGTTTAAATTATATAGTGCTAACAGACTAATCTAATATTTTGAGCTTGCTATAAATTTTGATAAAATTGATGAATGTTTCTACAACTAATTGCTATGAACATAATGTATTACGATATAGACTTTACTTGGCACACATAATATGTTGCTATAAATTATGTTAGAAGACTTCAGATTCCCCCACATTTTGTTTTATAAGCCATAATCATAAACCTGAAAATGACCGTGAAAATGTGGTTTCGTTCATGTTCACCCCCCCCCCCCCGGTTAAATATTAAGCAAATGTTGTTCAAGACAACTGCAAACTTGCCATAACATTTCCAATCATATAGCAATTTACGAACTTGAAAGCTCGTGAACTTATAAGCTATTGAACACTGTTTGCGAGAGTGATCACGAATTTCCAAGAAAGCTAGTGAACACTTTTTGCGAGAGTGATCACGAATTTCCTTGTTGACCATAGTAGATTGCGAGACAAATTAATGAATACCCTCTAGCGATTGATTAAAATTGTAATATATTCATTCAATAGGTTATTGGAAATGCTCTAGAAATCAAACCTCTTGGGGAGTGTTACATGAAGCATCTTGTTAGTGATTTTCGCTGACTAATCTGTTCTTAGCCAATCAGATGCAAGGATTTCAGTAGTTTATAACAAAAGTAAGTTTAAAATCAACTGATTATTTGTTTTATGTGAATTGCTTTCCCGATTTGACCCACCTGTCTCTCTGTGAGGTTGAGTGTGACGGCGATCTCGTATCGTCGAAGTCTCGTCAAGTAGTTATGGTGGTTGAATTCGTTCTCGAGTTCTCGTATCTGTTCCTTGGTAAACGCTGTCCTTTCCTTTCGAGGTTTGGCCGTCAGGTCGAGTTGTTTGTAGCCTCCCTGCTCTCCAGGTACGTTTCCTACAGAAAATAAGTAAAAAGACATCTTTTTAAAGGTATTTGATTGCAATAGAAACATTCAGGAATTTGGACATACAACGTGAGGCAGACGCCCCTTGATTTTTTAAGAGTATAGTCGGGGGAAAGAGGGAGAAAGGGGGAGAAAAAGGATTTTACAAATTAGTTGGTTACTGACAACTATGTTTTCAATATTTGACTGGGAGAACCTGCTTGAATGGACCTCAACCACTGGCAAGTCATCCAAGGGGGGGGGGGGGGCAAGAAAGGGAAAGGGGTGAGATATATTACTTTTTTTGTCAAAATCAATCACAAAATAAGATTTTCATTTTATTAAAGGCAAAAATATTGCACGTTCTCTTTGCTCTCTCGCGACTTCTGAAGATATTGTATCACAGTCATGTGCCATGTTGTGCCCCCATTTGTTTTTTTGTTTTTGTTTGTGTTTTTTGCTCATTACGCAATAATTGACCCCAATGTTAAAACACAAGTGTTGTAAATTGCACCCCAAAACAACAGCAAAGGGAAATGGTTTTGACAGGATGTTCTTTGGATGTTGCAATAATTTATTTTGATACTGTATTACTGCTTTACCATTTACTCGAGTACACATCTTTGGAAATGACAAAAGGGAGCCAATTTACACTATACTACACATTCCTGCTCTACGTTGGCGTAATTTAACCAGATCAGATCTGTCATTCCTATTTAACCATTTTCATTGGAACTTTGCTTAATTTTTGTTGTTTGCTATACTGCCGGGTATATATGATTTAATTATGATTAAACGTTGTTTTTGTTTTCTTTTAATTTCATTATAAATTTTTCGATATACTTCTAGAACATATAAACTTTAAACCACACCGAGCAACCAAACATGTTTTTGCTCAAATTGACAAACGAGTACCGTAAATATACCGGGAAAATATGGATTCGGAAAACAACCATCAGCTCAGTGTCACACGGATCCGACCCCTCCCCCATCCATCAGCCGAATACTGTGATGTCACTGAAACTTTGAGCGCTACTTGGGTGTTCTGTCGGCCGAGTGTAGCGGGCCAGCAATATATGCTTTACTTCCTCTCTGTCAGCACACTCGTAATGGCGTTTTGTCGGGACGTTGAAATTCGATGTGATGAGTAGATATTTGATATTTTTTGCCTGTATCCTGATCGGCTGGAGCTTTGCAGACCATGAACAAGTAAACTGCCACTATTTAACAGAGATTTCCACTGCTTGAAAACCATGTTTATGCCCCGGGTTTATGCCTTGTACGTGAAACAACATCCTTTTATTCCAAGTCATCCGTTTTAAGTTCGTCATATTGACTGATTAGTCATGTGGCATAAATAAAGGGTAAATTTAATTTCTTTACAAGTTACTTTTTTTAAGCAAGGGGCCGCGGAACGGTTTTCAAAGAGGGGGGGGGCTGAGCCAAAAGGGGGGGCTGACCATGCAAAAAATCACAATCATATGGTAATTTTTACGTTTTTGTACACGATTTTGGACAAAAGTGAGGGGGCTGAAGCCCCCCCCCCCCCGCTTCCGCGGCCCCTGTGAGCAAATAGAATTCAGTAAGCTCTGTATACTTCAGTTGATCCCTCATCAACTTTATTTTACAAAGGGTCGTCTGGATAGAGCATTGGACGAATGATCGTGAGGTTGTGAGTTCGAATCCCCGCTCGGCCATTATCTTCACTTTAACCATGAACCAATAAAGGCCCAAAAGCAATTTCTGTCTATAAAGTTACGCTAAGGATAGAAGGTTTATTATGTTGGTCCTAATTGGTATCCGGTTATGCGGCGAAAAGCTGTACTCCCGAGTTTCTAGGCGAATTTATTCAACAAAAACTAAGAATTAACGAAAAAAAATACACATATCATATTTCTTTCTGCCCAACATGCACACTGGTCCTTTTTATATTATATTGTATTTTATTGCCTTTTTTTACTGTGTTATTTGCGTTGATATTATTAGTGAGTTGAAATCTAAATATTCATATTTTCAATGTAAAAACCTCTATTTATGTTTATATAATTTTGAGAAATTGAAGCAAAGGAATATTTATTTGAATTGAATTGCATTGAATTTTTACCAAATTTGGCTTGAAAACGTATTTCTCTGGATCTTTAATGAGATACCAGGCATCATGAGATATGTATTTTGCTCACTTCTTTCTGATTTCATTTTCATTTTAATCGAGGATAATTCTTTAATATATGCATAGTAAAGTATTTTCGACAGGCCTATAATTCCGTTTGTGTTGAGATAATTGGAATGTCTTCATTGTGCAATAATGGATAATTTTACGTCAGAGAGCTTTGATAATTTCCGCATGCAACGGTAATTCATATGTTTCTTTTGTAAAGTTATTGTTGGAAAATGAGAATTATTCGAGATGAAAACTTTATATAATAATGGATTTGTAATATTTCAATCTGTTCGGCCTATACACAACTAGACTAAATATGTGCGACATACCATGGACCTTAAGGTCAATCGACATACAAACCATTAGGCCAATATGATAAAAAGAGATCGGTCACTTGGCAAAAAAAAATCACCAAACCAATATTTGGGAATCATAACTTAAAACACAATACACGTGGATAAAACTTTTCCCTTCCCATCTATCTCCACTTCACACTGCATCCATAAATACACGACGTTTTTTCATCAATTTACACCTCCTTCTTTCAATCCGAAGAGTTACAAAGCAAAAAAATAAAAACAAAATTCCGGATTTATTCCCGTCGTTTCACCCCTTCACCCTTGTAAAATGCGTGTGTCAATGGGGGCTTACCGTAAGCAAATTCGGGTAATCACACCGAATTTCCCCCAATTTCCGGCATTACATGCCAGCATCCGTACACTGTATATACACACGACCGTAACGATAATCCGTCTCCTCAAAACCACAACGAGATGGGTTTGTTTTCGATCGAGGTTTACACTCTCGCAAAAACAACAAAATATTCTTTGAGAATGGGCAACAACAATTAGTTTGATTTAACAGCCGGGAGGGGGGGGGGCACTGTAGAAAGGGAACCGCCCCCGCCCGTCACAAAATGCGTTTAATAAGTCTCTATTTTTTATTTTATTTATTTATTTTTACTATCGAGTATACGAGCGTGACACACAGCTAAGCTCATATCTATTTTTAAAGTTTCGTCAGGAGGCATGGCCTGGGTGGGAAGGGCAATACAATTATTGGAAAGCCCAACCAATGGTGAAATAACACCCCCCCCCCCTCGCCCGATAAAAATGACAATACTGGAGCGCCCCTGAGAATATAGCCAACGTAGCTTGTAGTAAATGTTATGTCCTAAATAGAAAATAATAAAAGAGCATTAATTGTTAAGCACAAACAAAACATAAGAGTATATCAATATCAGAAATGAATGGGAGCCGAAAAGTTTAGGTAAACTCAATACCATAAAGAGGGATAAAGAGAGGGAGAGAGGGAATTTCCTCTAAACCACAAAAGCATTAAATCCCAGACGTTTACCAGCAAATGGCTTTATCCTAATTATCGAGTAATTTGATCAGAGATGCCGCCTTTATTACGGACACATTATACCATCCGTATGGCCCCAGGCAATAGGAAGTAGTTCGTGGGTCTGATGTCATCTGCATAGACGGTCTCAAACATAAATAGCGCAGATACCCCCCCCCCCGCCACTTCCTTTTCAGATAAGGGTTTTCCTTGAAAATATCACTATTACATAATATTATATCCCCCGAATCAAATCTGGACATTTTGTGCAAAATTTGGTTTGATGAAGTTATAACAGTAATTGTGTTAAGAGATGATTTTCTTTTATCTGAATACACATAAATCTTATAATTGATTTGATATCAACCTATCAGTTTACTAATGACGGAATTCATTTGATAATGAGACGAATAATAATCATTTTGATTTAGCTGATATCTAAGTTCATTATGGTTCACGCTCCCCCTCCAACCCCTGCCCTCTCTCTTTCTCTATTACACAAGAATCCATTATTTTGATTACTTCCACTACTCTCTCTCTCCGTATACTCCTCCTCTCGCCCTCTCTTCATAGTGTTTCAGAGTATTCCCCTCAAGTTCATTTTTTCTCCTATTCAATGTCAAACCTTCACCCCCCCCCCCCACCTTCCCCCCTCATTTTTCTCTCACCTCCCCTCCTAAGCTCCTCCAATCCTCGTGCTTGTCTCAATGACCGTTTGATGATCTTATCACCTCGGGCGATGTCGGGCTCGAGCCTTGTGTGAAATGGGCTAAAACAAACGCCCGACATGACGTGTTGTCAATGCCTAAAACAATAACCGTCCTATTTGCATTGCCATGGAACGGGTCATTTCGACCCCCTTTCCCTTCCATTATTTCTACCAATATCTATGCAGACGGAACTCGCGGGAAGCGGTACTCCTTAACTGGTGACTCCTACCACCCCTTCCCCGTCCCACCCCATTCCGCGATCTGGTACAATTACTTTATCATATTACCAATAAGGTAGAATATTACTAATAATTATATATGCCCTAATAACTTGCTATTTCATAAGTAGAATTGGTTCAATATGGCTTTATATTTATTTGATGTTAATCATCATCATGATTGATAAAAATAATATCATTAGTATTATTTTGATGTATAGTTTTATAACGTGCTTTGTTACAAGTGGAATAATAATAGTATCTTCATTATTATTATTGTTAATATTATTATTAGTAGTATTATTAGTAGTAGTATTAGTAGTAGTAGTAGTAATAGTAGTAATAGTAGTATTAGTAGTAGTAGTAGTAGTAGTAGTAGTAGTAGTAGTAGTAGTAGTAGTAGTAGTAGTAGTATTATAGTAGTAGTAGTAGTAGTAGTAGTAGTAGTAGTAGTAGTAGTAGTAGTAGTAGTAGTAGTAGTAGTATAGTAGTAGTAGTAGTAGTAGAAGTCATAGTAGTAGTAGTATAGTACTAGTAGTAGTAAGTAGTAGTAGTAGAAGTATCATTATCATCATCATCATCATCATTATTATTGTTGCTATTACATTATCGTTATTTTATCTTTGGAATCATGCTCGATATAGTAACTCCATTCAAAATGCATTATATTGGCTACTCATTGTCCAACGTTCTTGTAAGCGTAATACCTGTATTGTCTCAAACGGAGAATTTACCATTGACGATGTTTGGTTACTTTTCAACACGGTCACGATGGCGTGTACATGCATCATACCGTGGTCGGACTGGGACACGCGCCGTTCGGTCCGCTTCGCTTGATGGACATCGCCGGCACGGCTGAACGCGCAGTTGATGTCAACACGATGTTATAATGATGTCGAAATAATGCACGGTCTTCTTACGCAATACATCAATCAACCCGAGCATGATGACGGGATGGATGATGGTCAGCGCGATGACCATGGAGGCAGAACATTCTCCGTGCATCGTCACGGGTCGGTGGGTCATCCGTATAACATTATTTGGACATGATTAGTTGTCCGTCATCGATAACATCCTTGAAATCATCATCTGCTTTTAATTCTAGGTTTCAACCAGCAGGTCTGAGCGGTATTATTGTGCAAGCACAGTCCTATTATGCCCACGCCCCATGCATATAGCTGGCTCCTATGTAGTATGGGATGAGCTCGAGTAATGGAGAAAAAAAATCCATACAATAAATAAGTCGTTACATTAATTACAGTTATGAGGGGAAGGTCGAGGGAGCGAAACATGTAACAAGCAAAAGGAAATTCTGATTTTAAAAATCAAATTTAATTTGGTATTTGAAACCCCCAAACACAGTATACAAATACATCCAAGAGAATTAAAGTTCTTGTGTGCGAACATGTCGCGGTCAAGAAAGTATTTGCCTTGGGTTCTTTTTTTTACCAATAAACTTAAAATTTCAATTTACAACAGAGAATTATTTTAGAAAATTAATAAATAAGTTTTCATAAGTAAAATGCATTTGACCCAAACTGCCGAACATGGTGTAATAGATAAGCATTTCAGTCCGACATTTCACTTCAAATGGGGAGAGGTTTGAGTGTGAGCACCTCCATTGTGCGAGGGAACAAAGCGTCCTAAGCGACCGAATGAAATTTTTAGGACCTATACCCTTGATGATGTGAAGGGCACTTTTGCACTACCGGGTATTTATAATTTGCTGACCCTGTATACCATCATAAGCAATTTTCTGCTTAGGTTCGTGTAGTGGTCAACCGCTAGTCCGTCCATCCGCGAGTCGTAAATATTCCTAATGATTTAAACGTCGACCATATAGGGGTCGATGCTTGTCTGATTTTTAAAATCATATGGGACCGCGTCCACATCATGAGTTTTATTTTAGTCACGGTCAAAAGTTGTAATAATGGTTTCGAGGTTTAGTTTCGACTCCAACCACTATCATAAACAGTAAGACAAACAAGAAACCCCCTACATTCAAAACCACTGTCAACAAACGAAGATCGGATGTTTAATGTTCTATGTAATTTCGATTGGAGTCTTCAGTCCTTTAGGGGAGGGGGTTCATCTGGTATAACACCATGGCGGTGGATTATTAAAATCGAAATCATAATACAAAGAATAGAACTGACAAAGCAGATTGACTACAAGCAAGTCGTGAAAAGCGGCAAAGCCCCATACTCGCCCCTAACCAAATCTTCGTCACGAAAACAGTCAGTTTAAATTGAAAAAAAGCTATGTTTTACTATAGTATTTCAATTAATGTACTCGGTTGTTTTGACTTTCGTGATGAATTACAATCAGATCAAGTCCATAGATACGGATGGTTTATGAACACCAGAGCACGTTCAATGCTCCTCACAGGCTGTCATCACATACGACTTCCCCTCGCTATTTCTGATTTATACATCTCATGATAAACTATTCCCTCTCAACGTCATTAATCTAACATCGTGTCGTCTCCTTTGGAAAGAAATGAACGCAAAAACATGGAAATAAGATGTCAGAAATCCAGGTAATAGAAAATCAGAGGGGAATGCGCCCCAATTATTCTCTGACCGAATTGGGGATTGAGATGAGGGGAAAAATATGGAAGAGGATGGGTGGAGGAGGGGGGGGGGGGGCTGGGATAGCATTTATGATTAACGGGTGCAGAGGGTCGGTATCGTTCAGGTCGAATGGGATGAGTTATGACTGACGACAAAACTAAGGGCACATCTCCAGCCAGAAGTTAAAGGATCCAATATACCATGGACCTACTACTCTGAGTAGTTCCACGGATATACTGAAAGCAAAAAAAAAAAAAACATCCAGCATGTCAAAGCATGCTCTGAGTATGCCCTTACTATTGTGATCACTTTAATATCATTCAAAATAAATAGATTTCAATAAGTCGGATTTGATTGTCATGATTTTAGCTCATCAAATGGAGCTGACGACATCAATAAATCCAAATCTAAAAAAAAACCATTAGTTCATAGCCCATTAATTTAATTTGTCTCCCTCCATTTCAACATTATGTTCATTATTTTAAAAACCATATTTCATTGATTTCTACTCCATTCACGCAGTGTTTTATACTACAGGGAAGGCAAGATTTCTCAGAAAGGATATTAATATTATGCTATAGGTGCTTTAACCCAAATCGTTGAGGGACTCGTTAAAAATTTGCTCCGGTATGTTCTCGGATCGTAACCCTTGGCTACGGTTCATAGTCTGGGCTATATTTCTTCATATCCAACGACTATTGACTGTGACACTGAGCTGGACAACTCATTTTTCATCTCCATCTCCTTTTCCCTTCACTTTAATTTCATATCATTTCCATTATTATGATGAAATGTCTGATGATTTATCTCGGCCCGATAACCACGGGTGAAATTGAAACTTCTGTTGGCAATTGGAGAAGTTTGGGGCTTTTTTGCCAATCCGGTTTCTTTTTTTTCTCTCCCTCACATCGCCCCAGCCCCCTTCTCACCCCCTCTCTCTTTCATTCTAAACTTATTTTCTTTATTTCCAAATCCTATTTCGTGGGCGGAGTAGGGAATATTTTAAGCCACATCGACAGTCCACAAAACACGGATTAGAAAGTTCAATCTATCTTAAAATGAAAACAAAGTGTAAGAAGGATTTTATTGCAAAATAGTCTAAATTAATTAATAATGTTTAATCGTTGTGTTTATAATATATGCGACGTTTCCATATAGTTGGGCCTATAAAACCGAGATACGGTTCTGATTTCAATTGAGGGTTCGTTATATAAAATTGAAATACAATCATAAATTTATTATCAACAATAATTATGTTGAGCATTCGAAATTTGAGTTAACTTGCAGATGATTTGGGGTATTTTATCAATAAAAGAGTAACACCAACTACCAACGTAACCAAATGTGCTTACTATAAACAGTTCTCAGCGAAATTGATCATTTTTATGCTTAAATCTGATGCACTTATCGGTGGATGTTTTATCGCTGTGGAACAGACTTTACGACGTGTAATTTCATAATCTTGACACGAGATGACAGGTGCGCTACTTTAAACCCTTGTGCGCAGCTAGTGATGTAATATCTGACCAATCAGAGACGGTCTTGTCAGATCTCGCGGGAATTGGAACTTTAGAGATTACACGATCTCCACTGAGAGCTGTTTTTTTTAAGATATATTTTTACTACCATGTTCCGACTTCCTTTCCGCATTCACTTAGTAGAGGAACAGGTGGTCCTGAAAATTTTACCAAGATTCATGTTGTACGTGGGTATATCAAGGGCAGATTTTGTTTGGATAATAAAATCGTAATAGGAGGATTGGATCTTAATCACATATCGTAAAATTTCATGAAACGTTCGTTGAAGTCAGAAAGATTATATAATTCATTATTCCAAACATAAGCTCTAATAATCCTCCACCCCCGCTTATTCTTCTGGCAGATAAAACACTGGAAAATTCTCGGTTTTTTCTGTTATCTGACGTAGATCAATATAATTCGCTGATCTGAAAATAATCAAGATATATTAATTGGGCCCGAAAGAGAGAGTTTTTTCTGTTTATTCTTTGTCTCCTTAGGGTTATTTGCTTTTGTCGTTTTTTTTCCTTTAAAATCATAGTATGTAAAATGTCATAGCCATAGGGATTCGTGGTCGCTCCTAAACGTTATATCGCTCAATTAAAACACAAGTCACGGGATTCTAATGGCCTATATTTTGTTGGGATACTGATTTACAACTCGTTAGAATGAGAATGTCCCATGAGGTTACTAATTGCACGCAACTGAACAACATGGAGACAATGATCATTACGACGTGTAGAAAACAACATCCCTGTAGAATAGATATGCATGCTGTCAATCAATTTCAAGATGATAAGAACTTGAAAACAATCTGAAAATCATCATTTAATTCATTTTCAGGCAATTTATATGCATCCATC
This sequence comes from Lytechinus pictus, assembly GCF_037042905.1. Lineage (NCBI taxonomy): Eukaryota > Metazoa > Echinodermata > Echinoidea > Temnopleuroida > Toxopneustidae > Lytechinus > Lytechinus pictus. Next base: position 6,717,238 of record NC_087247.1, read on the forward strand.
ATAGAGCTATAGCTCTATGCATACATTTTACTTATAGTTACTATCTGTTCGACACCCCACTCTATAACTGTCCCCATAGATATCATTTTCGAGAGGGTAATTTTCCAAGGCAATTTTCTAATATAGGAAATTGTAGGCCTATATGTAATCGACCAGAAGAACTAAAACCTACCATTACTATCTGGGCTGCCTTTTATCGTGAGATCATCCGCACAGTTTGTCGTTTGCTGGTGGTGCCCCAGTGCCGTGGGCGACACGATTGGCGGACTGGACGCGGTCACAGGGGGCGATCCTCCTCCTCCTCCCCCACCGCCGCCGCCACCGATGCCGGTCCCCGATGACTTGATGAGGTCCAAGTCGTGTGGGGAGATGTAATCGGAGTGTGTCGGAGTGTGGTGCGCCGCAGGGGGGTAGATGCGGTAAGTCGGTGTGTGAGGGGCCACGCCCCCGGAGTGGAGACCACGTGACCCTGCTGCCGAAGCGGCCGAGCTCCAGTCCTGGAATTGGGTGTGGTGGGAGGGTGCTTGGTGATGGGGGTGATGTACACCCCCTGATGTGGCCGAGTGATGGTAGGGCATGCTTGGTAGTGACATGCCTGATCCGCCCAGCGATCTCTGCGAATGGACAATTAGGAAACAAGTGAAAAAATAAACACGAATTAATATCTTTTTAATACATTCAAAGTAAGATAAATGTATTATGAAACATCAAGTAATGGAATGAAAGAATAAACGCGTATATGAAATGAATCAACCAATCAAATAACTTTTTAATAAAAAAAAGGGAAATGCAAACTTAACTTCGAGTCCTTTGACAAAAATAACAGTTATTGGTTAACTCCCTTGTAAGTTGTATCGAACCATAAATCGAATTCAACCATGTTCTATGGGTGAAGGGGATGGTAGTTGTAGAGAAGAGAAATGGGTCGAGTTTTAAGTGTTGAGAAGATAAAGACTCGCCGCGTTCCATATCACACTTCTTACCATGCAATATGAGAAAAATAATGATTGACAAGTATGCAGATGACACCGAGTATCATTATACACAAAGGGGATATCTCACATCACGATGTCATAGCGTAGGTCTATACTATAGCTTGAAGTATCGTGTAATAGTCATCAATATATTACGCGGTCATATAGGATGCCGTGCAATATTATTTTATATCAAATATTATAAACGCGGTCATATAGTACCCTTTTTACACAGGATTTTCTTAGCCCCGGACTATCGCTAACCCCGTACTATCCTTAACCCCGTACTATTTTTTTTTCCTTTTCACACATGCCAAATTGTTATTGCTAACCCCGGATAAGGAATGCTTGCTTTTCACACACGAAACTCGCTAACCCCGGACTAGTGGTAGCTCATTCACTCGTACCTTTTTACACACGCTAAAATGTCCTTAACCCCGTACTATTGATTGATTGACAACGAATTTATTCATTCCAAAATTTCAACAAAGTTACAAAGTAAAGCAAAATATAATATAACATTTTGAAATGAAATAGGAACCTTCTGGAAAGCAAAGCTTGTTATTGAAGGTTTCCTTCAATAAATAAGACTTAATGCAAAAAACAATATATATATATATATATATAATATACTAATCATTGCCATTTAGCCCCACCTATAGTACGGGGTTAAGCTTAGCCCACTTTCGTTTTCACTAGCGATCTTAACCCCGTACTATCGCTCTTAGCACCGCAATTGCTGGGATAACCCTGCTTTTTTGCAGGGCCAAATAATCCCGTACTAAAGGTGGGGTTAGCCCACTTTGCAAAAATGCTGTGTAAAAAGAAAGTGGGCTAAGCTTAACCCCGTACTATAGGTGGGGCTAAATGGCAATTTAGCCCCACCTATAGCGTGTGTAAAAAGGGTATAGGATACCGTGCAATGTAATTTTTTATCAAATAAAAGTCGATATAATACCTAGCTGTCGCATGACATACATGTATGTGTAGTATTGACATGTACCTGTTGTATTTAAGCTGGTTCAATAATTATAAAGAAATGTCCTTATTCAACAAGAATTCATGTATGTTTTCATTCATATTAAAGTAGTACTTGACCCAAATATGTTACATAAAATTTAAAAGAGTGAAAGAGAGAGCACCTTTCAAACACTGGAACTGAAACTAGGGAACATGTTTGCACTTTTATCTATGGGTGCAGGACAGTCACTGCAGGTAGCTGCATTATTCAACATAATATAAAGGTCAAGTCCAACCCAGAAAAATGTTGATTTGAATAGAGAAAATCAAACTAGCATAACGCTGAAAATTTCATCAAAATCAGATGTAAAGTAAGAAAGTTATGACTTTTTAAAGTTACGCTTATTTTTCACAAAACAGTGATATGCAGAACTCAGTGACATGCAAATGAGACAGACGATGATGTCCGTCACTCACTATTTCTTTTTTTTTTTTGAATAATAGAATATTTCATTTTTTTACAGATTTGACAATGAGGATCAACTTGACAGCACCATAAAATGTTTTAACAATGGTAATTCCACATGTTCTGAGAGGAATGAAACTTTGTTTCACATGACAATGAGGGGAAATTGGAATATTAAATTTTCATATTTCATATGATAAAAGACGAAAGAAATAGTGAGTGGATGACGTCATCAGTCTCCTCATTTGCATACCAATGTTGGGGAGGACTTGTCCTTGACTGGTGTCATTTGCCAATGGACAGGAAAAGGTATAATATAAAAGGTTCTTTAATGTATGAGTTTTGTATATACCGACCTAGCAATGGGGTCCTTACAAGGGGAGCAAAGTTGTACCCCTTGGTGAAGATCCAAACCCTCGCATCCATTTTAGTTTCGTACTACGACCGACCTAGCAACGTGCCAAATTCACTGTATATATCCTACTAAAAGAATTTTTCTTCTTGGTTTGTTGTAGGTTCGGTCCGTGGTTTGGCCATGGATCCTGCTATGGTTTGGCTGACATAACCTGCGTTTGAAACACATCTGCAGTAGAAAGCAAGCCACGCAGGCGGTCGGGTTCGTCAGGCAACCCGATGCCTGGAAACAAATTTGTATCGCCATCCAAAGCGATATTCGTCACCAGTGAATCACAGCCGAGGAGGAGATGGGTATTCACCTGCTCACCTTTCATCACAGATCATCCTGTCTTCATCTCTCCCTCTCTCTCTCACCCACCATCCTTTCTGAATACCCCCTTCACTTTACTCCTGTTCTATTCCCAACCTCTCCCCCTCTCTCTTTCTTCCTTCTTCCGATATTAAATAATCGACCTCTATCTTTCCGTTTGTCCTTTCTCAATCCTACTGAAATTTCTCTGTCTCTCACTTTCCTCACCCTTTTCCTCCTCCTCCACCGTCTTGTTCTTTTTCTTCTTCTTCTTCCTCTTATTCTTAATTTTCTTCTTCTTCTTCCTCCTCTTTTTCTTTTTATTCTTCTTCTTCTTCTCCTCCTCCTTCTTTTTTCCTCTTCATCTTCTTCTTCTTCTTCATCATCATCATCACTATCATCATCATCATTATCATCATCATCATCATCACCACCACCACCACCACCACCACCACTACCACCACCATCACTACAACCACCATCACCGTATTCTTGTATTTCTTATTACCACCATTGCTTCTTCTATACGTTCTTCTTCTTCTCTGTTCACCTCTTCCTTCTCTCTCTCTCTCCATCTTTCTCTCTCTTCATCTCTCATTCCCGGCCTCATGCACTCCCAATCGACCGGATCATCCAGTCATCCATCCATCTGTTGCCCGTCCGTCTTCAGGGGAGCAGTTTCATGAAGCAAATAATCAGTGAATTGTCACTATTGTCACTGACAAATTTGCAATGAGCCAGTCAGATGCAAGGATATCCGTAGCTTATAACAATGGTCAGTGAATATCTCGGACTATTCGCCTCATGAATCACTCCCAAGATCTTTCTCCTCTCTCACAAACCTCGCGCTCCGCCTCATCCAAAGTCGTCATGATAAAACAGATATATTGTTTTCAAACTGCATGGGTGGACGAAAATGGGGATGGAGGGGGGAGGGGGGGGGGGGGCGGCGGTAAAGTCAGTGTGTGTATGCAAGGTGAACGGCGATATTTACCATTGTTCTTTTAACTATAAAAAATCGGGATCAAACCAAGAGCTATGGCAAGCCAAACAATTATTATAGAAATATTTCGTGCGTAATCTAAAAGACTGAAATCAAATTGAAATGTGGTCTGCCTTCCATGTTCTATTTCGGAGCTCCAAGAGAACAATTATGTGCTAATGATGATGACTAAAATAAAAGAACAAGATGGGATATGACATCATCAATTTGCTCATTGAATATTCATGAAGACATGCCTAGAACTGTTTCACTGGAAAATGAAAAACTTTGAAATGACATAATTTCGTTATTCCTTGTCCGATTTCGATCAAATTTTCAGTGTTTTGTTTGTCTGATTTTTCTTTATCTGTTTAAATTATACTTCAGCATGGAATATCCCTTTAAGCGCTATATAAAAAAAATGTTGCTTGTTATTATTAATCATGCTAATCCAATGAACTCGTAAGTGTATGTATGAAGACCATGACTGTGAAGGATTATACGTTAAAATACCATCCTACTACACTATGAGCAACACAGGCATACGGCCACTATGTCCTTCACATGTAAATAAGATTTGAATTTCGTCATGGTTTTCTGAACATCCTATCCCCGCGGCTTATTTTTGTCTCCATCATTTCACTTCAGTCAGCAAATATGAGTAAGTGATGCTCTTAATTAAGCCACGTGTGCACGTGATATCAGCGATGCGATGTCGGACAAGTCGTGTAATAATAGTCATTCGAAATATTATAATCCAAATGGAATGTCGGGGAAGTAATGTGAAGGATGATGCACAAGATATATAAAAATCAGAAATAAGTAGAGTAAGATAGGCATTTCTATATCGATTCGTAATAATAAAGATTGAAATAGAAAATTGTCGTACAATGACGTTTTTTCATAATACATATGCTGAGGAAACAGATAGATGATTATCCTATCGATAACACCCCCTCCCGAGAAAATCATATGGACTATTTTTAACGTCTGAGGCAATTATGATGTAAAATAAGATATGATATTTTCTTTCATGCATTTAGTTCAAGCAGAATTTCAACATTTATTGACTCATAATGACTTAAAAAATAAAGTTTTAATCTACTGAGAAATGGTTCGAAATGACTTATCATAATAATAATACTATAGACTTTTTCCTTTAAGAAGAAAATATTCTCACGAAAAGAAAAATATATATTTAGATATGAACCTTATCTCATACAGATTTCGTCCGGTCATATACGGAAACAAACCAAAGCATCAAAGCTATATATTTCCTACTTTTACCAAATTTTAATCAAAGTTTATTAAAAACCAAGGTCAATACGCGTTTAGTTCCTGTGGTAGTTTAGCCCGAGACGCTGAGGAAATCGCTTGTTCTTTCTAATGTTTCCTTGCTTGAGCTCCTATGATTAACAATCCCAAGTGGAGCATCTCTTAAACAATATTATTTCATACCGGTTATCAAGAGGAAAAACTGCGTTAACACTTTGACCTCTCGAACAAAAACCGTCCACGTTGTTGGAGGTGGAATCCTTCGATTTCCTGGAAATTCTTAATCTGCATATCAATATTGTTTCCAACTTTTTCGTAATTCATGATGATTGATATGGATAGGTAGATGAATGGAAATGTATAGGCCTATAAATAATTTATATATAATTATAGAATATTAAAGAGAATTAGTCAAAGTAATGGTCAATATAAACCAAAGATTTTGGTAGACACTAACTAATCAATAAGTTTGTTGATTTTGACAAAAAAAATTGTATCGATCGGACACTCACATATTTGGTTAGCCTTCCTAAATAGAAAGACTAGATAGATAGATAAATAGATAGATAGATAGAGACAGACAGACAGACATATAGATAAATAGATGGATAGATAGATAGCTAGGTAGGTAGGTAGATAGATAGATAGATAGATAGATAGATAGATAGATAGATAGATAGATAGATAGATAGATAGATAGATAGATAGATAGAAAGGCTGATGGATGGATGGAATATCTGCTATTATAATGGCCGTTTGACGTTTATGCCTTTTGCGCATTTTACTAAAACCATGAAAACGACAAGTATATAATATAGAAGTAATTGTGCATCTAACATAGGCCTATATAATCATAATACAGTTAGGCGGGGACATGAAATTATACCAAAATTGGTTATCATTATTATTTGACAAGTTCATATGAGATACAGATGGGGTAATAAGTGTTCTATATACCTTATGCCCAACATCAGGTAACTCGAGGTAAATAATAATTCTTCACTAAACATCATGAAGATTGTGACGCACCACCTTGGTATTTTATCTATTACATGAAAATACAGACGAACAAAGATAATCGCCAACGAAATGTCTGTGTAAGCCCGAGCTGATTGCGCATGATATATACCCCCATCCCTTTCTTTTCTCTCCGAGTGATATAGAGGCTTGCAAACAAAACATGATATAAGTAAAGCGATGAGAGATTGGAAAGCACCCATCAGGTCGACCGAGCGCGTGCTCTGTTTGGATTGTAACAATTTGATGTTTTCCCAACAGCGAGCCCCGATCATCGGGGTATTTTCCTACCCTCCCCAATGCCAAGAGCGCATCATCTTCGGTTTCATCCCGCTCCGTCATGAAGAGGAGCTGGATGGATGGATGCGACGAGATGGATAGGAGCTTCTTGGCGAGCGAGCTTCGATACTCCTGAATCCTGTCGAATTGAACGGGATGGGGAGGGAGGGGAGGGGATGGGTAAGGGGCAGTGTAACCTCTCCCGTTGATTTAACAATAATTGGGCATACAGAATTGCACTTTCACTTGAAATTATTCCAATCTTTCACGAAAGCGGCGTCGATGCATGATATACACTGTACAGAACGAAGCAGGAAAACTCCCGGCCCATAGATTGCAAAATCGTCTCAAAAACGAAACTGAACATAATTTGAGTAATCGGATATTACTAGAGTTGGGGATGGTCACGATTACATTTTTTTTCTTCATCAAAATGGCATTTTCATAACAAATGCACACCACGGATACTTCCCAACATGGGATCCGACTGGCTAATCTATACATGTACACAATCATCATGATCATACGTAGTTTTAGAGGAATTGGTCAGCTTTAATACCTCCCACCCCTCCCTATAGACAGCATGCCCCTAGTTACCCCTCAAATGCGTACTGCCGTATTAACTCCACTGTTGATTCTAAATATTGCAAGTGAAAGAGATCTCAGATTCGTAAAGCACATGAAGAAGAAAATCAAGATGTGTATGGTAGGTGAGAGCTGGTAGAACTCTGCCCAGATAAGCCAAGCTGAGACGAGACTCGGAAGGTGAATACCCCCACGAATGTACACGTGTGGGATTAAGGTAAATCTCTGGGTATAAACCTAATTGATTCGACTCTGTGTGAAACAACATACAAGTAATCTTGGTAAAATATTAGTCCCAAATATACTCCCAATGCATCTTAGGCCATCACTCTTTAAACCCCTTTTTTCTTCAGAAGAATAGTTAATTTCATTTTTTTCGAGATAGCACGGAGCTAGACATCCGCAGTGCGTCGAGGCGGCAAAGACATTTGCCTCGTTGCTCCAGTGGTCACGTTGCGCAAATGATTACGTAATCGCATTCCCTACATCTTCTTTAGATGTTAATATACCGTCGGAGACAGCGATGCGGGTCTAGGTGCAGTATTGGATTCAAATAGACGGGGCTTGTGTATTTTAGACTATTTTATTACTTTATTTATTTTTGCAGTAATCCACGTAACACGGTACATCTATGTCATTTCAAGAAGCAATTTGATTTCAACAAACAAAGTGATGTATAATACTTCAACTAGGATTTTCAAAATTTCACCACGTAAGCAAAGTAATAAACTTTGATGGTTTTAAAAGTACATACTTTCAGGCCATGTACCCCCTTTCCATTCGATAAAAGGTATTCAATTCAGCTTTCTGGAGGCTGTCAACAAAAAACACGTGAAAAGTGGAAACCTTGTATACACATTACCTCTAACTCAAGGGTTATATCATTTTCACGTGGTGACAATACTACGATCCATTTGTTCTTAACTCCGTACTATGGCATAATGATAATATCAGATGTATGGTTTATAATGTTTATAATAATGTTAGAAGTTAGATATAAAAACTATGCAAAAATTATTTGTTCACTTTTTCAAATCGGAAGAAATGACGTTCACTCTCCCCCCAACCTTTGGAAAAATGAAGTCAGAATCTTTCAAAATACAAATGAAAATATCTCGTTCATAATTCATCAACTGGGATTGTTATGTATGGATCAGAAATAGACCATTTTGACAGCGTTGTGAACAAAATCTTCAATGGATACAAGACCTATTCACACTATCCTCACATAATATTGTACAACAGCATGATCAGAAACGCTGTAACCCAATGCTCTTATACTATGCAATCTATGTTACCTTCGTCTCTTTATCATGTATTTGTAGATGTGAATGACTTAAGCATTCTTTTACTTTAATATTTTTGAAAAAGGGAGAAAGAGAGAATCATGACATGGAGAGGGTATAAAGTGAGGATGTTTTGGAAGATTGTGTTCCCGAGGCATGCTTTTACTTTGGCTATGCCATAATTGGAATGCTTTGCAACTAAACTTTGCGATGTTCGACTGCTGGTTGGGTCGTCCTCTATGATTTTTTTTTGTCTCGAGTCTGCTGTGAAGACATCCCCTCTGCGGCTTCAGACCTTTGATAACCTAGGCGAACTGCATTTCTTCTCTATTGATATAGTTTTACTTTTTCATCACAACGTTATTGATCTAACCCGACACCACTCATATAATTATCATCTACAGTAACAAATTACGCTGGGGGTTAAAATATAAAGAGCAGAATCATAACATAGCAAAATATGCTCGTGCATTTCGATTAGCCATCTATACAGAATGATGAAAAATAAAATCACCCCAAAATCTTGAATAGAACAAAAGAGCTAACGAAGCGCAACACAATTTTCCGATTGTTGTTTACTTCTTTTATATTATGTCATATCTTTTTAATTGTCTAATTCTGTCAAATCTTTGAAAGATGGAATCGTTCAATATCCCTTTTTTATTTCTTTATTCCATAAAAATGCTGACTATAATTTTCCCACGATACTGAGCTAATCTGTCCTTCCAAGAGCTGACTAAGACCGAATCTTGTGTCGGACAACACCGGGTGTAAGTGCCAACAGGATACGCCCTGGAAACGAAAAAAAAAAGAGTTGGACCGGGGTCCGTGGTTGGACTGTGGTCTGTATTTTGTCAATTCAGATTAAAGGACCCCATCATGTAGGCTTTCAAATGCATTCTTATGCGATTGATACAGCATTAAAGATGATAAAATGTGTCGTTCTTTTAATTTCATTGCCAAAGATATAGGCACTGGGCTAATTCAAATCCTGTCTGTTGACAATATTTAATTCAAGCTTTATTGTTTCAACAAAGAACTATAAGAGAAATACAAGGTTTCATTACTTTTGAACAACATAATATATAGAGATGCATATTTCTGCATGTTTCAGGTATGGTCATTAAGTTCGTCAATTATTTAGTTTCAAGACAGTACATGTACTGTAAATTACTGTCAAATAAACGTGTTTTTTCTGTTTGGTCTCTGTTTTTATACCCTATATGGTTTTGAACTTCAATGAAAATCGGAACAAGAAGAGCTTCCTCGATTACCGATTACACTTCTAATGAACATACCAAAGCCATCATGATATTTAACATAATTCAGGGGAACTGAGCAACAAAAGGACCTTGAGCCATGGGTATTCTTCTCAGGGTGGATGTCTTTTTTCTTGTTTTGTGTTTTCGTTGCCTTCTCATAACATTATTGTGTGAGATTCGGAACCAATTCGGGTTTCCTTGCTAGGTCGGGCATCTGCACGCTATTGTACATCTCACAGCCAGCGTGGCGCCGACCTCTTCCCGTCTGCAGTACGCAAGCATCCTGTCAGAGCCTCGATTGCTTCCCCTGCAGAAACACCGCGGGAAACTCGGGTATGACGCGCTAAAACTACACATAAAGAAACTTTTCGTACACCTTTATCTTTATTCTTCCTTTCTCTCTACAAAAACATCATATTAAAAAATCGTGGTGAAATGTTTTGTAAAAAGGTGATTTTCCATTTCCCTCAAAACATTTTTTAAAATATGTTCCAAAGCATTATAATCCTGAAGCTTTAGCACCACTCCACTGAAAATTAAGAATGAGTAATGGCTCATCAAAAAAAAAGGGGGGGTTACTCTAGAATTTTTCACTCCCTACCTCGCCCCCCTGTCCTTTTTTCTTTTATTTCACTCTTTAACTTTTCAATATTCTGACAAAATCCTTTCTTTCTCTCTAATGTATAAACGTCATGTGCCTGCGTGTTTCACTGAGAAGTGGCACACAACTCCCCCCTCCTACTTGAAGGCGTACTCAAGACCGAAAATTATGGAAGTTTAATAAATTTTTAGCGTAAAATCAGACAACCAAGGATACTGACAAAAACTGGACGAGGAACACCAATGATATTTCAAAGTACATATATTGCCACATTTTAAAGCATGTCCTCATAAATATGTTATGAGCAAACTGACCATGTCATCTCTCCACTTATTCTTCTATATTTCATTGTATGAAATTTCGTTTATTCAAATTTTGTCCTCTAAGATTGTGCATATGAACAGAATTGACTGCTGGTTTACTGAGTAAGATAACCATTGTTGAAACTTGTTTTGTTACTTTAAAATTAAAAAACCTCGTAATTTTCATGGGATTTTGAAGAATTTTTCAGCGTACTGCTCGTTGAATTTTCTCTATTCATTTACATAATGATTATTCCTTTTTAGCCTGGAGTAACCCCTTTAATCAAGTTGGAATTTAACCAATACAAAAAGAAGTTAGGTTGACCAGAGCATTGGTTAATATAAACACTGCAAACAATAATACGGATACACATACAGGTGATAATCATGACTGAGCTTAATATTAATTCATTAATTCAAACATAATACTTTTTTCTTTTCTTTGAATTGAAACAAAACGCCTCAAGGAAATAAATCTCGAATCATATATATTGCAAAATACGACACACCTTGCGATCCTGTAAGTTTTTCTTCCGCAATTCTTATTCTGAAGTCAAAGGAAATTAAACAAGAAACACATGTGCCAAAATATGGCTCTTGAAAATGCAAGTCCTTGTAAATACCAATGATACATCCTTAAATAAATACTCGTGAATTATTCATCAAGTGGAAAGTCTTCATTATTTTATGTTTAAAAAAAGGTAAATAAAAAACCAGATGGAGATCGAAATAACATGTGAGATCGGGAAACAAAATAGAGTAAAGTTTGGTTACAAACAATCTATTCAAAGAGGTTTTACCATTGACTTTTAAGAACAAAAAACTCGAGTCTGCATGAGCTGTATGAGCCACTGGCGAACAGATGGGGGCCTTGGGGCCATCGACCCACCAATTGTTTTCACGACCAAGAAAAAAAAAAGAGGAAAGGAAATTAAAGGAAAGAGAGAAGGGTGAAATATGATACAATTTTCTGAATCTATTCTGCCAAAATCTATCACATTGGATTTTGTAAAAGCAAAATATCAAAAATTTTGCTCGCTCGCTTCGCTCTTTCGCAATCTTCTTAAAACAAAGTTTGCCCGATATGCCATCTGGCCCCCTCAACTTTATTCAGCTTAATATACGCCACTGGTATGAGCCTATTTGATATCAAGCGCCCAAATGACAAGCTCGGTCGTTTCGCTCGCCCTCAAGCATTTTCTAAAAAGTTTACGCGTCCTGCCCCTAGCAAAAAAAAAAAAATTGAACGGCCATGTCTGGCTCATTTCGACCACATGCACATAAACCATCAACAGTGAACACACTGATTACTTACCGTGACCAAACCCCTTCAAGAGTGTAGCCTTTCATAGGGTATTTCATTCTCTTTTTCAATTCAATAACAATCTCTTTCTCTAATATGGTTACAATAATGATGATCTTAAACATGAAACATGTTTAGTGAGGAGTCATCCCTTATGAGACAAGACAATTTGAAATTGTATTGACATAAAATAAAGGGGAGGTGGGAATATGACATCCATGGTGATCACTGTTTGAAATAATTTTCAAAGTGCCACAATTTCGCTATCTTCTATTTATCTGATATCGATTGAATTACACCGCATTGCTAAAAAAAGAAATGCAGCATTAATAAGTACACTCTATGTGTTGCAACTTCGTCCTCATATACTAGTGTAATAGTCAGGCAACAGTTACACCAACTAAATGTACCCCAAGACGACCAATGGCACGTCATTAGTAATAACGTAATATCTATTTGGTCGGTCTGTGTCCTTTTTCATAATGCACAATTTCTATAACAAACTTACTACCAGCCAATAAGATAGAAGGATTTCAGTAGCTTTAAACTGTTAAAGCTAACTTGTTGTGATAATAAGTTTTATAAAAACAGGCCCCTGGAATCACTTTTGCTAATAACACTCTAATTCGCAAGGATTTAAAATAAATCCAGGTGGACTGTATACATTAGGGACCAATTGAATTTGGGATTTCGTTTTAATCCTAAAGATTTGTTTATAAATCTCAAAGGATTTAAATTCAAATCCCTCGAGATTTAAAATATATTTATAGGATTAAAAGTAAATCCTAAATTCGATTGGTCCTCAACTACTGAACAAGCCAAAAGGATTTATTTCAAATCCCTGCAATTTAGTGTGCATGTAAGCCCGTTGTTGTATCTTTCTGGAATTTTAATCACAGTTCTCAACTTCCCGATGTCGATCCACGGTGTAAGCGTGTAATGACCCTATAGATCTGAACTTGACCTTTGGGTAATTTCTCTCTTCCACGGCGTGACCTCTGGCCCGTAATCAGCATAATTCTCTCTCGACCAATGAATCTTCAGCCCGTCTCTCTACTTATTTATTTACTTTCGAATGAATGAATTGCGATTGTATTCGCTTCCTCCCTTTTCTGATTCTTGTTTGACATTTTCACATTTTTTTCCTTCTAAATAATGTGTTTAATCCACAAACAAAAAAAACTGACGACTACTTATTATCTACTAACATGTTAACGGAACTCAAAATGCCACAATTTTCTTATTTTTACATCCAATTTCGATGACATTTTTAGTAAATGATGGTCGGATATCTTCCTTTTAAAGTTCAAATCAAATTTTTGTGAGGATGGACCTGGCATTTAAGAATCAATCACATCTTAGAAATGTGATTGATCGCAGTATTTAAGTCTGATGACAAAAATCAGGCAAAAAGAACGACACTACGCATGAAATTAGAGTAAGTTTTTTTCAAATTATTGTTAAAAAATAATCATTATGAAAGATATTCAGAAGCCATACAATAAACAAGCTTCTGGATTATAATGCTTTCATGTCCTTATTTATATTCAACTCGTTTTTCTTTTCAATAGAACTTTTAACTGGAAGCCCATTTTGTAATATAAGTTTTCTTCTTAAAATATGAATAGCAATCGTGCGTCATTATTTTGACCAATCAGAGTGCTTTTTCGTTTACAAAGAAACGGTGTATAGGCGCCTCCTACATGTGAATGTACTGTGAATGTATTTAGAAGTATTAAGGGTGTAGGTCACGAGGTCTGAGGTTCGAATCACACCGCGAAACGAGTTCCCACTCCCAGGAAATGCAATCGAGAGCGCCGAATCAGTATAGAGTTTCAGCATTATAATGATGTAGAATAAACATCGACCTATGCAACGCTGAGAGTGAGAGATGCGCTCGGTTAAAAACCAATATATTAATTAAACATATCAAATGAACATTACATGTTGAAATATAAGTGTTCAGTACACGGACGGAGACAGTGTATTTTGATTGGAAGCAGAACATACATGTAAAGATATAAACGTCCGTTTGATTTGTCAGTATTTCCATTCCATATACTCTTCTCTTTTTCCATTTTCATTTTATTTTATTCACTCCTCCCCTTCTCTCGCATTACCCCCTCCCCAATGCTACTCGAAGAATAAGGGGGGGGGGGGTGGTTGCCACTTTGTCCACCCAGGACCACCCCTAGTTTAGTCACACGTTTTCCGATTGGCTATTTTTCGTCATTATTTTTAGAAGGGCTATTTTTAAGACAGTCGCTATCATTGGACAATATTTTTGTGACTGATATTACGAACCTTCTTCAAAGGGGTCTTTCTCTTTAAATAAACAGATGTTTACTCTCATTGTCAACATGATAAAGTACTTCATAACATCTAAACACAGCTGAAGAAGAGATTGTGGTTTAATCTAATTATTTTTGCGTCTTTTTTTTTCTTGTTTTATGAATTAACTTCCACGGTTCAGGATGCAAGGCATGGAAGTTCTTCTCTTCCGTCTGGTAAATGAAAAGTGCACATTTGATTCCGGTGAATGAAATTCATTACCCGATAATCTATCCATTCATGAACACGGCGAATCACGTGGTGCAATCTAGGTCACGTGGTCTACCCCTTCTCGCAAATTTGAATAATTATTTCGCGCATAACAGGGTTATAAGTACATCATATAAGAAAAACTATTTTAAAACATCGATGTAACCAAGGGGTGCACCATCAGCATGATTACATTTAACAAGCAAAATAAAAGAGGAGAAAAATGAAATTTAATTAGAAAAATGTGGGAAAACGTTTGAGAAATTAAGGCATTACGAGGGCGGCGCCAATGGTTGTCATATTTAATCTCTTCAGTTTTCGTCTCAGTGAAAAAAAAAGTTCGCCTACGAGAACATAAAGGGTCAAGGTCATGTATAAATTCACACGTTAAAAATTCAACTTTTTCTTCAAAATATATATGGCTCAGCTAAATAAATGAGAATTATCTCACAATTTATTGAATTATCGGGATGAATGACAAAGCTGGCTTGGAGAACAGACCGATTGCGATAACCCCCTACCCCCCCCCCCCCCCGTATTGGAAATTTACCGGTGTTAGTACCAACCGTGTCCCACAGTGCAAAGGGGCCTTTATTTATTTATTTTTTTACAGTATTTTTATGCTTATTTTCACATACTAGTAATAAATTATTATCCTGCACGAGCGTTATCCACACTCAATATTGCTTTATTCTAATTTCAGCTTGTATTAATTTCCGTTTCGTGAAAATAGACAAAGTCATAACTTTTCATTTTAATTCCGATTAACATGAAACCTTCAGTGATTTCCTCTTTATTCAACCTCATTTTTTTTTTTCTTTGGGACAGACTTAACATTTTAGTATTCAGTGTTTTGTCCCCCTATTCTTCTTGTTGTTCTGGAAAAGGTGAAAACCATGAAGGAGCACAGTGCCCCCCCCCCCCCCATCGGCTGGCAAAAAAAAACGGGGAAAAGGAGAAAAAAATAAATATATATAATGTCCCTTTTTAGGTCTGAATATTAAAAAAATCTTCAGCTCGCGCTTCGCGCTCACATTATTTGATCAATGAGATACATATCCGATTAATGGCACTGTCCTTAAAATGTCTCTATTAGGTCAGTATACCTGGCAAATTTGCGCGCTCATTAAGTGACTGAAAATTTTTGCTGGTGCCCCCCCCCCCATGCCGTAACCCACGGTACGCCACTGAAGGAGCATATGGTATGTTTTGTACCCAGAACATAAATTCCCCTTTAAAAGTAAACAGAACCATCCTAGCACTTGTCCAAAAGGGTTGCAGATGGATTATTAATCTAATTGTATAATCTCCGATATCCTGTGTAAGAAATCAGTTGATTGATTGCATCATTTATTCACAAGAAACCACTGCCTCAAATATTTTGCTTCATAAACTATGGAGATATTATCACCACACTCTTAAAACAACTCAGTCAAATTGACTA
This sequence comes from Lytechinus pictus, assembly GCF_037042905.1. NCBI lineage: Eukaryota > Metazoa > Echinodermata > Echinoidea > Temnopleuroida > Toxopneustidae > Lytechinus > Lytechinus pictus. The sequence goes on from NC_087247.1 coordinate 6,733,221, forward strand.
GACTAATAGTCAGCTAGCTGGGTGCAACTGATATGTCTAGTCACATTTCTAAATTATATTCTAGTCAGACTCTGTTCTAGTAAAAATGTGACTAGAAAATAGTCAAACATGACTAGAATAACAGTTGCTCCCAGCTGACCCTATTAACTAGTCTTTTTTGACTGATTTGTTTTAAGAGTGCACACTCTTAAAACAAATCAGTCAAATCGACTAGACCAGTAGTCAGTTGGGAGCAACTGATATGACAATTACTGATAATCACATTTCTGACATATATTCTAGTCAGAAATAACTCTGTTCTAGTAAAATACAAGAAAATAGTCAAATATGACTAGAATGACAGTTGCACCTATAGCTGACCCTATTAACTAGTCATTTTTGACTGATTTGTTTTTAGAGTGCATGCATGACCTACTAGTAATGAAGGGTAAGTCTGATTCAAAACCACAAACCTGTAACTTTACAATACACAGGTGTATATAACGTCTTCTCTTTTAACCATATACCAACAACAACAACAAAATCAAACATGATAATCAGCTTCAGCACGTTTGGAGAATATAGGATACTTATACCGTTTAATAATCATACCTTAACATTTCTACAGAGTCGAGAGAGAACGGAGTGTAAGAGCAAGAATTTTGTCTTTTTTACAATTGAAAATCAAATTTTGTGATAGCTTTTGACATAATATTTAGAAAATCATTTCACATGCAATCCCTTTTCCTAGTTCCTTTTGCTCTTTTTTTTTCTCTTGGTCGTAGAATTGTATTATATATTTTTTTCAAATTTATTTATCTTTTTTTTTTTGGGGGGGATGGGTCAAGTGCCCCCACCCAGCTATACCACAGTTTCATACATGTGTACGCAACATAACATGAATGTGGATGAACAATATTCTGAATTATCTTATTTTGCTATCGCATGATGTCTATAAATATTTGTTCAAACACAGTCAGATGTATTCTTCCTTTTTATATTTTTAGTCATTCGTCAGTGTTCTCCCCAGCGTAGAAAAATATGCAAATATCATAGTTTTTAACTTTTTATAAAAATTATTATCAATGCAATTTCAAAATAAATATTTATAATATATGCCTAAAACGTGGGATTTACATTTTATTTTAGGGGGGCAATATTTAGGCCTATTCTTTTCGCCATAGCCTGAGTAACTGAATATACTATAGGTAAGATTGTACATCCAAGAAAACCACGAGTAAACGTCACATAATTATCTGTCACTTCTTTACGACCTACTCATATCCACTGCGAAGGGAAGGGGTCAAGTTCTATAAAGATATCACCACTATATTTTCCTATAATACTGCTACTTTCCTGGACCTTTCAACACAAAACACGAACCGTCAATACATCGTCAGCTCGAACTCTAAAACAAAATCTCTTTAGCCCGATTCTGTTTTCAGTGTAGAGTAAAAAAAAAAAAACAGGCCCCTCGGAGGGATTGTTACTGCACGTGGCGAACATACGATACAAAGATCCATTTTACCATGGGACATTAATACAAGTGCAAACCTTGGTCCTGCGGTGTAACATAGGAGATATTGATTGATATTTACAATTGATCAACATGATTTTGTAGTCTTACAGTTTTGCTTAATGGAACAACAATTTGATTGAATTTGAATTTATTGATAAACTTCATTCACTTGACATGAACACTTTGTTTTATAATATATACAATGATAACATGAAATAAATACGAAAATCAAAAAGGGGCCTAAGCTTTCGATCCTAGCAGAATCTTCGTCGGAGGCAAAAATAAATACAACAGAAATATATCAAACAATTTTTATCACGTATTCTTTTCATGGATTTTCAAACAAATGAAAAATTTGTTGTATTTTTACTTTTATATTGCACATGTCCTTCAGTTTGAAGACTGTGAAAGTAATTACAGAAAGGTGAATATTATAGGGAAATAAGTACATGTACCGGTATTTATCTTTCTGTAAAACGAGTTATTAGGATTTCCAATGTGTCATAAGTGTAGGCCTATTTGTCTGCATATTCCATTATACAGTAGAATAAGCTCCCAGTTTCTACTTATATTTGAATAGTGCGAGTATGATAATTTGCTCTTGAGTAACGTCAAAGATCCTGTAGAAAAATTCATGGAAATGCCTGGCTTTTTTTCAAAAAAATCATAAATATTAATTATTTCGTATCATTCTGCCCCCCCCCCCCCCAAAAAAAAAAAATGTCACGAAATATTCACTGACTAAAATGGGCGAATTTACAATATAGGCCTAAACCTGTAATACTTCAAATAGAATTCAGTGGGGTCGTTACTGTTTTACAAGTCGAGTTTATAATTAAAGTGACGTCACAATGTGACTGATTACACGAAAATAGATGAAGATGGTAAATGAATGAACCATGTATGAGTCAGTCAGGGTTGTCTCATCGCCCCGTGTGTGAATCATTGGAAACAAGCAATGCGATGCTCTTTGCGTGTCTTGTGTGCATTGTAAAGTGATTTGAAAGAAGCTGGTCGTGGTCCTGAAACTCAGGCGCTACGTCAGAAGAAAGAACTACATGTACTATCATAAGTAGAAGTAGTAGTAGGCATAGTTACTATTATTTGTTATTTTTTCTATTGTTGTTGCAATTATCATTCATTATTATTATCATTATCATTATTATCACTATCATCGTAATTATCATTATTATTATTATTATCATTATTATTATTATTATTTTATCATTATTATTTGTCACATGCCGTTGAATAGCCTAGGGAGATTTAATTTTCCAATTGGAATTTATTTAGTATCGGTCCTCAAATTAAGAAGGCCCTATAAATCAACAGAAATACGACCAAGAAATAATGTAGCTAGTTAAAAGTAGCTGTTTAATACTGCTTTTTCGATTGTTTACTACCAACGTCACTTTAATTTTTTAAACTGTATTTTTGTATCTGGTTTCTCCCGCCTACATATTCAGTAGGCCCTATCTTGTATCTAGTGTGTGTTGATCTACGTGAGATTGGGGTAGTTGATAGACGCGAGGCTTAGTACCCGACCAACTCCGGATTTACGAGCCCGCCGGAAACCATATGCCAAAATTTATAACCATGTGGATATATCAAAATGCATGTCTGTGCCTGGATCCTGTTATAACTGATTATCAAAAATCTGAAGTTATGGTGATATTGGGAAAGAAATTGTAAAGAGAGGAGGTATCCAGTGAAGAGTCTTACTTCATCTATTTCTGCTTGCCGCCTCGAGTTTTGTTTTGTTTTTTGCTTATATATTTCTCATTTGTTTGCCTCCCCTATTTTTTTTTCTTCAAAAGTTGTAACGAATTACGTTGTTTTGTATAATTCTTTGTTTTCATATTTTTCCCTTTAATAAAACATAGAAATAACATTTTCTATGACATTTTACAAAGCATATCAGTGGAGTGAAGGGAAAACGTGTCATAGATTAACTGGTATAAACCTTTATACATGCCTGTGTAGAAAATTCCTGATTTCTTGCATAATGCGTATCGTTGCAAAAAGCTAAATAGGCCTATATGACTTGGAGCCCATTGGATATAGGGCCTAGAATTTTTAAAAGGGCCATTATGTTAGCTCCAATTACCAAATGTTTTTTGTTCATATAATGTAGGGCCTACTGTTTCTATACTTGACATTCAGATTTGATGATGATAAATTAAATTCAATTGGATTCTGTTCAATTTATAGTAAAGATTTAAAGTATAGATAAAACGAATGAATTAATGAACGAATGAATAAATAATGGATAATTGTCAAAAGCAAGAACACATAATTATAATTATATTCATATGAACAAATGAATAAACAAGATTATTGAACGTAGGAATGAATTATTGATGGATGAATGAATGAATATAGGAATGAAGGGATAAAAAAACTAATATGATTGAATGGAGAATGAAAATAAAAATGATTTAATCAACAGAATGAATGGGACACACAGTGTTCAAAAATTCACATCGACCAAGTGGGTTAGTGATAAGTCTGGCTCCATCTAACAATACACCCCTTCCTCGATTGATCAGACTATTAACAGGAATTATCTACATTTCTTTTAAAAGGAGAAAAGGGGTATGCCCATATGGGGGCGTTATGACACCGTCAACATGTTATATCCGGAAATGTGTCTTGTGAAATGTGACAAACAAAAATTATATTTCTACCACGTGATTTTATTTTACTGCTAAAAAATACGCCCATTTGAAAAAGGAGAGTTGAACACTGCGTTGACCTGGCCTGAGTTCATTTGGCGTTCATGATAATTACATGAAATAAATCGACAAGGCGCAAACCTCACCCCACCCTACTATTTTTTTTAATCAGTTTGGCTATATGAACTTTATGTGCCAGCAAATTAATGTTAAACATCAATCAATACTGTGTATAGTTTAATCATTTTTTTCCCTTAAAACCATATTTTCTACATTAACGCGATTAAAAAAAAAAGAGTCTTAGTATTAATTGTAAGCAAAACAAGACCCCCCCCCCCTTCAAGCCTGAAATTGAAATATATCAAGGGGGAAAAGAGGTGGGCAGAAATATTGCACTTATTCAGAATGGACTTATTCAAACACCATATCCATGGAGAATATTCATAATCATCGATATATCTACATTCATGATGTACAAGTAATAAGAATGTTCAAAGGCTACGGTGTCCCCAAAACGACAATTATTATCACCACATGGACCCCCCCCCCCCCCACACCAGACCAGTTGACAGGTGCAAAAGGGCATTGGTGAATGCGGGGAAGGGTGGCACCAATAGTATAATGTGTCAATGTTTATGTAGAAAACAAATACCATGGTGGCGCGGGGTTCCAGGCATCACCCTGAAAGAATATACCGTTAATGAGAGAAGATGTACACAATCTCTTCTCTTGTGTCTTGACATCCGATATCTGTAACTTTCCTTTTATTACTATACCCTACTAAACTGTACTATACAGGGCCATTGAAGTTGAACATTCGTAACACCATCGGATGGTGCGCCTGTTTATTTCCAATATTGTGAAGGAAAAAGTGTGGGCCTATGGTCTGTTAATAGCTCAATGGTATAAACATGGACCTATTAGGTCCATGGTATAAGCAATGTGTTTTACTTATCTTGTTGAAAAGTATATAGCGTTTTCGGGAATTTAAACGATGACAATCAGATATAGCATAATTGTGGAAATTAGAAAAGTCAAAAGCATCGTGAAAATACGTAGATAGTGAGGATCAATGGGAGTGATTGAACTTTTTTGTTTCAGGACGCATATTTTATTCCCAAATTTCAATTAAAATCAAATTCTAAAACATTCGGCCGTAATTAACGTGTTACAAGGCCTCGTGCAATTAAGTATATGACTTTAACAAGTCACATGTTTGTGGAACACCATCAAACAGATTGAATCAGAATTGTATAGACCTATATACCTAGACTATTATTTTGACAACATAATAGGCCTAGGACCCATTTCATATCCACGAAGCAATTAAAATATCAAAGGTATGAACTGATTTCGAATCCTGAAATTGGTCGATATTTTTTGTATCAGAATGATCGATATGACGTCAATCTCTAAATTCCATTTTCAGGTTTAGAAATCGTGCTTTTTCCACTCAAAGGAATGAAACAAATCAAACAAGCCTAAGAAAAGGAAAAAAAACACGTTTACAATAGATTAACACATAGAAAGCATAATTTTCGGCGGGGGGGGGGGGGGGGCAAAACGCAAACGAGGGAGCGAGGCGACCGAGTTTATAATGGGGGCGCTTTGCATTAAAGTAAAATTGAAGGATTTCGTGCACACTTTTGGAGAACTTTATGAAAACAATTCAGTAGAAAAATGGGGCAACTGCCCCCCCCCTCTCTCTCTCTCTCTCTGGGTATATGGCTCTGTAAATAGACATGGGTCTATATTTCAGTAAGGGTCTATACTTCACAATGTTTTAACAGGAGCGAAACAAACAGATAAAAACCCGTCATTTAGACCTGTCACCTTTACACATATCCTTTAATTCCAAAATGGTAAGGTGTCATATATTAACAAGAAATTCATCTCTTTATTTGATTGTGCTTATGTACCAACCAATCATTTCGCTAACGATATTTAGAGAAGACAGAAAGTCCTTTCAACCAGGAAAACGAGGTATTATTATTGCAAGGCAGGATGGAATGAAGTCCGTAATGATGATGTATCGGACCAGCTGGTTCGCGCAGCTGAGAGAAAAGCAAGCGAGAAATTTATTAGCACTCCAGAGAAAAAGAAGTCCATATTTACAACTTCATGGTTATTTCCTCAATAATACCCCTCATTCATGTAGCCAAAACCCAAATAAACTGACCACACACACACATTATGACACGTGAATGTAATGTGCCGGATGATAATGGGGGTTGTTTGGTAGTTCGACGATTGGAATGGTAACGACCATGGCGTTGAAAGTTTGAAAACAAACCCCAATTAAAATAGTGGAGTCGCAGATGGCCCGGTGAAAGATTATCGCGCGCACGGGACCAGAAGATTTCGCTGAAGACACACACCAAAATGGTCCTCGCGCGAGGTTCTTATACAAAATGATAATAATGATGAAACTTTCTAAAATGGTACTTCATTCATTTGATTGTCTATTTAAAACTTATATAACCAACAAGTTATTTCAAATTTTTATAGCACAAAACACAAATCAGTAACAAACTTTTCAGATATTTTCCTAATAGTTACACACCGAAGTCTGTGAGTGATTAAAGTGACATAAATTATATGCAACCAAAAGTGACGATCGAAGTAATGTCAATGAGCAACGCATTTGAAATACAAAGAATACTCTGAATAATTAAACTTGGACTCCAAATCTTGGAATTTCATTTTTTCATGGTGTTTACAATTACGAGTGAGTTTATTATTCGACTTGAAATCGCAATCCTAAAAAACAAGTCTTGAAGGAATAAAATACTACTGATATAATTTTATAATACATTTGTGTTAATTATGATTAGTTGTTGTTAGGTTATAATTTTTGCTTGGGAGTGCCCTCGCGCGAGTTGGGGTGCGTGTGTGTGTGTGTGTTTACATCCTTTTTTTACTTTCTTTGCGGGTTATTTTCTTAACTTATGCTAATGAATATATACTTACATGTATATCAGGGAGGCTTCAGATCCATAATATTATGTGCATGGGGTGGGGTATTAGGAATGGTGGGTTTTTATTATACATCATGATGATGATTAGGGATGATGAAATTTTGTGTCTGTCACTCTGTCTAAAACGAGAAGTGTGATGAATTATACATGAATTTAAAGTTGTGTATATAAATATACGTGAAAAAACCTAAATCTTTTGAAATTAAAGCAATAAGTAGAGCAGGCCTTTATATTATAGGCCTAGAAAGGTTACACGAGACATACGTTTGCAGGGAATCGCTGACCACATGTTCCGAATACTTTCCCGGGATACTTTCAACTTCCAACTTCGCAGAATCAACCGTACTTTTATATTTTCCCTTCCTTTTGTTTCAAGGTAGTAGCAAAATGACAGAGGGTGATTTGGCCTTGAATGGTGAATTTAGAAACAAAGGAAATGGTGGCTTCTTTTTTTTCGGTTCCTCCCAATAACAGCCGGATACAGAGTCAGCTATTGGTAAGCACGCAAGCGAGAGCTTCCACGAATAAAAGGAAAACGGTAGGCTCACATCATCATTGAATGAGCAGGCTAAGAATGGACCGCACAAGATATATATATTCATCAAATATGTTTCAATACTTTACGTTTATCATTGTGTTGTGTCTTTCCAAATCACGTTCGAGTGTTCTCCTAACTTGGGGTTATTATCTACTTAACACCATGCTGCAAGAACATGTTTTTTTTCTTCAAAACTGACGGATAAAAAAAACCCTCTTACACCCAAGATGTGGGGTTGTAATGCTACCATTTTGTCATGTAAGAGTATTATATAGACTGAAGTATTCTTAATCATTTACTTATATTGCAATTAGCAATGAAACTTTCCCAGTATGCTCGGAAGTACAGGAAACGCAGTTGAGAATTTGAGCTGGAAAAGAAAATTGAAATGAGGACCTTAGCAAAAATATACTAATTGTGTCTATAGGCCCAACCACTGAATACAAATTACAATAATCCTATTTGAGGCTTGGAGTAGTTACAATCTTGTATTACTCAGTCGAGTTACAATTTTGCCATTGGTTGCAGGAGAGGGCACATGTCACATGATTTGATTATTCAGAAATTTTCCAAGTTAAGACCAATAAATTGTCCGAACATTGTTTCCTTTTTTGAAATTCATAGGCTCCCATTATTGTCCTTACATTTCCTCCGCAATATTCCTTAGGTGGAAGAATGATAACGAAAAGCAAATCAGACATATTTTCATGGAGCTATTAATAGCTCCATTATATTTTCCAACACTGGAAATTCAGATAAATATTACTTGGAGTTGGCCTGTTGGGAGTAAAAAAAAAAAAAAAAAGCAATTACTTTAGAATGGGCAAATTTTCATCACACTGGATAAATAGAAATGTCCAACAGAAATGCCCAATGTTGGTTGGACACATACCTCATAGAGCACTTTTACCCAATATTTTTTTAGAGTGCAGAGAAGGGGGAAATAACCTGCAGTAATTCATCGTCTTTTCATGAGGGTATACCACATAGCAGCAATATTACCACGAACTGTAAGACTCGTGAGTCAATGAGCGCTGCATGCATGTATCTAAAAGTGCATGCACGAATCTAATAACAAATCTAATGAAATGATTCAAAGTAAAGCACTACAATGATCAAGATGTATTATTAATTAAAGTTATCATCACAATAATAATAATAATAATTAATATGCAACATTTCTATAGCGCTTTAAACAAATGTTTCTAAATCTAAATTCTATATCTCAGTATAAGTCTCCGTTTCGATGTCTGTCTATTGATGATTATTTCAAGAGGTGTTTGTCTGATGTCATATAGATGCAGAGACAAGAGGTGTGTAAAGATAAAATGTTTAATTATAGGAAGAATAAGGCATTGTGTTTTTGTTTTAATCGTGTGGAAAATCGAGATACGGCACGCATTTATATCATGACCCAAGTGGTTTAGTCATGTTAGTATTTCCAGGGAGTTGGGAGCAGATTCTCCATTCTCACGATTGTAAAAATTATGTATAATAGTATATACATGAATTGATAAACGACTGAGGAAAGTCTATGAGATATGTAAATTAAATTTTAAACAAATATTAATTTATAGCAGACATGAGGTATGGCTATTTAAAGTTAAAAGCGATTTAAAAAAATTGAACATCTTTAATTAAAAAAAAATAGCAAAACAGTATGAATATCGCCCAATCATGATCTCAGAAATAAAAAAAAAAACTTTGACGTGAAATTGAAAAGCAAATTCGACAGTAAAATTACCAGGATTGTATTACTGTTAAAAATTAAAAAAATGGGATCAGATGTTGATGAAGGCAAATTAATTCTTCCTTGTTATAAACGATGCAAAAAAAATCCATGCGATAGTATCCAAAATGCAGTTTAGAACTTGTAATGTAACACCTTTCTCTGGTCATGGGCAAAATGGCAAAGGGGACGAAAAATCAGACTTTGGGGATGACAAAAATAAAAATATTTTGATAAAAGAGACTGAAATTTATTCTGGAGTACACGTGATAACAATCAGAGTGATTTGAGGAGTATTGACTAATGATGATGATGATGATGATGAAGATGATGATGATGATGATGATGATGGCAACATACGAACAGAATTAGCCTTCCAGCCCTTTCATTGATGAGAAGTGAATTAATGACATCCCCGACCTCGCCAGGTAATCATAGATTTGGAAAAACGATTCCATCAACAAATCACGCGTCAAAATAAAAACACGTGAAAGCCTGAGTGAAGAAAGTGATGTTGTTCTATCATGTTGAAGAACGATGGATGTGGAAACGAAGATGTCAAACAAAACAAAAAAAAAAGGATGCGGGTTTTCTCTCACCTGATACGGGGATTGATGCGCTGGGCTCGCGATAGTCCCGGGGTAATGGTGCAGCATCGAAGCGCTGGTGGGGCCATACAGTGAATGTTCCATCATAGCGATTGCTGGTCTAGTATCCCGCCGGAGATCGCCCGGGGAATGTCACAAGGTGGAGGCAAGAAATCGAGCGGCTTATCTCTCGATCTGTACAACAACCGGCGGAGGAAAACCTCTTCCAAGGATATTGCGAAAAGAATCTCTACGCATGGAATAATTTGTAATAAGAAATGTTGATAAGGATTCCTAGTGATAGATTGAGGCTATGAAAAAGGTCCTCAATAAGTACTGAATCAGAGATAAAGTTATCACAAGAGATAGGAGTCCAAAACCCCAACCGGAGAAGTGATCAATGCGTCCTGTGTCAATGAGGGCTGTTGAAACAATGCTCCGAGTGAGACCGATACCAGATGAGTGCTTGATCGAAATTCACGCCTGGTTTGTGTCGTCTGCTACATCGAGTCTGCCCAGTTCGCGTTCAGTCAAAGCTCGCTCTTGGTAGCATACATGCCCTCCGTCACTTCTACGATGCTATGGCCGAGGATAGCACGGTTTTCGATGTTGGTCGCCCTCTTTTACTTTGTTTTTGTTCCACCTTGAAAGTGAACTGTTCTTTTTAAAAATCGCTTTCCGTAGAAAACTGAGCTAATGGACTACTTCTTTGTTCTTCTGTAGGCAGTTTGCCCTCTTCATTGCTGGGAATAACATAAGCAGGATTAGTGCCCAATGTTGACAAGTCTGTAGAACAAAACAAAAATAAAAATGAAAAGGATTAATACAAAAAAAAAGATAGTTGTCAAAATTCATTTCATAGCAAATTTATCAAGATGCACTTAATAAAACTTCTAGTAGCCAACACATTATAAGTTGTATACGCCCTCTGGCCAGCCCCCCCCCCCCCCCACAACACTGCCTTCACGTTTTAAAAACATCCCTTCTTCCAATGCACAACCAGCAATCATTATCGTCGAAGTCATTTTTTTTTTTTTTTGGGGGGGGGGGGGACATTTGGAAGGGGGGGGGGTCCTGTGTATTTTTTATTTTTTGCTGCAGTCCTTGTACACTAAAACATATTTTGCTTGCTTGTTTGATAGATATTAATATCGAAAACGTGCTTTCGCATCACTGTAGCCTCTTTGTATCAATTGTTGTTTTGATTTCTGTTCTGATTTCTCATTTCATGTATTTATGTCGCTTTTAAGGATATTGTGTCTTGCATGCTGTTTTGTTTTCATATATATTTTAGGAGAATCTTCGTCTTTAATTCTCCTTTTTTTCCTCTTTGTTCCATAAACACGAACAGTGGCATAATGAGCAAAATGAAGCACCCCCCCCCAGAAGCTGAGTGAGATTTGGATTAGTTGGACTACTCTGAAAATTTGCAAGCGGAAGAAGCTAGTAAATCTAAACAAAAATAGAAAGAATTTCAATTTAAATAACTATAACTCTGTGATAAATATCATAGCGTGCAAATAGTCAAGCTGGTAGAACCACTTTTTAACATGTTTAAGAGCGTGTCGTGGGGGCGTGTTGTTTTTTGTCAACATTCAAATTATGTTTATGCCCTTGGTAATTATATGGAAGTGCTTGTGTCCTTTTTAAAAATACTACTTCACATTTTCCCTTTTGGCAGCAAGATAAAGGTTCCATCTTTATGCCTCCGGGGGGGGGGGTGCAGCACAGTGAGCAGGGGCGACTGTCTCCCTATGCTTTTTAAGTGGTTGGAGAAAGGAAATGGAGAGAAGGAGAAAGAGGAAGAAAAGAAGGAAGGAAGGAATAGGAGAATCAAATAGATAGTTTCGGGTCGTGTATAGTTCTATAATTATACCCCTAATATTTTTTTATATTTTAGAAAATTGACATTGCCTGTGAGTAATCTTGTCCCCACGTAGCGCCGTCCCTTTGTTTGCTCATTTTTACTGTATTGCTTTCCATATTCCTTCTTTTTGCATTAAAATCGCGTGCGTCCTTGCTATAATAAACTTTTTGTATACCACGTCATGACTCACCTTTTAATGTTGTGTTTTTTATAATTTATTTTATCAGTTGTGGTACCATTTGTAAGCTCCGTTTTTTGTTGATGTTTCTTTTAGTTTTGGTCTACATGTGGTATTATATTATATTATATTTTTCACATTTTTAAACACATCTTTAAAATACCAATGACTTTTAAAGTATTTTTTGCTGTAATTCTACGTCAATATTTTTTTTTTCCAGTTTTTTACATAAACATCTTTCGTTGATATGTGTCGAAGAATGAATTTGTATGTCTTCAGATGCCAACATATTATATTCATGTATTTATTTTGTTTACGCGTCTCCATTAAAATATGGACACAAATTTTTTAACAGTTTTGGCGTTCTTCGCCGTTAAGTGGCTCATTAAAATCACGAAAGTAAACACAAATATTAATGCATTTTTGATGACTTTCCAAGAATATCCACAAACCACAAACTCGGGACCGTTGCGAAAATACATAGCTCTATGTTTAAACACCACTATATCCAATATGCCGCGTATGCCCCAAAATAATGGGTTTATTCCCAATTCGTCTAATGCCAATTCGTCCAATTGCCATCTCGTCAACTATCATTTGGTCTACCATCAGTTCATCCACTCACCACATGGTCTACTTTCATTTAGTCTAATGCCATTCCGTCTCAGAACCAGTTGGTCCAATCGCCATTTAGTCCATATACCATTTGGTCTAATTAAGCTAAGTGTTAAATTGTGCAGCAAAATGATTGAAAATGAAATGGATATTAGACCAACTGGTTATGAGACGAAATTGTCATAGACAAACTGGTAATTAGACAAAGTGATGATTGGACCAAATGGTTGTTAGACGAAATGTTGATGGGCAGAATGGTATTAGACTAAATGAAAGTAGATCATGTGGTGAGTGCAGGGGCGGATCCAGGATTTTTCGAAAGAAGGGCACATTTTCTCGAGGGAAAATTTGACAAGCAAAAAAAAAGGTGGGGGTTAACCAGAAATTAAGGGGATTTCGTCCGCGAAAAAAATTGACAAGCAAAAAGAAAAAAAAAGGTCTTCACTTTCAAAAAAGGGGGGGGGGGCACGCTTCTGTTTTAACGGCATTTTTACATTACAAATTTTAATTGTGCCTTTCAAAGGGGGGGGGGGCGGGCACGGGCCGGCTGTGCCCCCCCCCCTCCTGGATCCGCCAGTGGGTAAGTGGACGAGTTGGCAGTAGATGAAATGACAATTTACCCTCCTGATTGGCTGGAAATTAGATTGCTACTGATATTTGGAGTAACCTTTGATTGTATCCATTTCTGTCTTGTGGGGCGGTGCAAGAAACTTGCGATCAATCGCAAGTCTACTTTTGGTCCCTAAATCAATCATAAGTTTTGACATTAATTGCGAATTTTCGATTGATTGCTAATCCGCTTCTTGATTTAAGCAGCGTAATCTGATTTGGTACAGGTGAAATTGATCTATCAGTTGTAAAACTGCAACAGAATATTTGCAATTGATTGCAAATATTCTGTTGCAACACCCCCTTGGTTTGAGCCAAAATCAGCAGGGCTCCGTATCGCAAAGATTAGCGATCAATCGCTAGATGAACTGACCAATCAAGATCAATATTACACGCGCATTTGGCGAGAAAAAACTGACCAGGAACCAATCAGAAGTGTTCTCTCATATTTGCTTTCATCGCGAAGCTTTGTGTTACGTTGCCCAGGTGAAAATATCATGGGTGCCTGCCCATTATAATTCTTATTTAATCGACTATAATTAAATGTCTATATTAAAAACAAAAATCAAGATCAGAAGTTACACCAGCACAGATGCACCAGTTTAAAGTTCAAACAATAAATCGGAATGGTCTGTCAAACAAACAATTAAACTCTGTTATTGTAAATTAAATTTGGATACTCAATATGAATTGATATGTGTCTTATACAATCGATAGTAATTTTGTTTTTTCATTCGGAATACTTGTTTCGTGTTCAATATTTTCAGTTTGTTCGATCGTGCTTTTACTTTTTGTTTTTATCACATGTCACTTAGGACACTGATATGAAGGTTAATTGTCAATTCGTCTATTGCCAACTCGTCCACTCGTCATGATGGTCTACCTTCATTCAGTCTAATGCCATTCCGTCCATCAACATTTCGTCTAACAACCATTTGGCCCAATCATCACTTCGTCTCATCACCAGTACGTCTATGAACATTTTGGAACTATTTTATTTCCATTCATTTAATTTATTATTAATTAATTAATTAACTAATTCATTTAATTAATTATCAATTAACACTCACTTAGTCCAATTAGACCAAAAAAGGACGAAATGGCAATTGGACCAACTGGTTATTAGACGAAATGGTGGGTGGACGAAATGGCAATTAGACCATGTGGATAGTGGACGAACCGATGGTAGTCCAAATGATAGTAGACGAGTTGGTAATCGGACGAATTGGCATTAGACCAAATGAAAATAAACCCATCTGTATTCTAAATACAAGTGGAGAGATCAGTGATTTTAGGCCCGACATCTGCATTGACAGCAACGATAGTGTAGATATTGAACTAGAGAGGGCGGGATTCATGAAATCCTTCTGATACAAACCTGCAGAGTACTACAATAAAACTACATCATATTTATATAGTGTATGACCTTATAAAGAGTGATGTGCATTTCAAGATAATAAAAAAGCCAATAACACATTACCTAACTATTTTGTTTGTGCAGTTGCTTGAAATCTTCTTTCAAAGTCGGTGATTTCATTTTTGTTATTATTTTGTGTAATCTGAGAGGACGCATATCGACAAGTAGTGATATTTTTAAAAGAATACTTTAGCTATCCCAAGAAGAGGTTTTAATTCAAGGCAAAGTCCACTCCAACAAAAAGTTGATTAGAATAAAGAAGGAAAATGAAGAAAAAAAAGAATGCCCATGCCTGGAAATGTCACCGTTATTGAATGAAAAAGCTAGATCTTAAAAAAAAAACAGTGATACTGAAATCAAATCGCTAATACGTTTGAGGCCGCTACCCTAGTAAAGCTCTGCTTATGGTAGCGGTCTCCAGCATTTTTTTTGGTCTACTCAACAAAGTACAACTTATAATATTGCAAACTAATACTATCTATATACATTTTTGCCAATGAATGAATATTTGTATTTATTTTTGTAAAAGGAAATGTATCACTATTTTTTCTTTATGTTGTACATTATGTTTGTTAATTATTTCTGTTGGAAAAATGCTGAAATAAAATAAAATCAAATCAATTCCTACCAGGTACCGACTTACCGCCCCTGTGTCGAGCGTGGCAAATGTAGATTAATGTATTGCAAGAGATTGTTAAAAGTTTACTTTCTACATTTGACTATATAGTAAGAAGAAAAATCAGAACTCTTTTGCAAACTTGGCCATGAAGTAGAACAGAATAACCACCCTACACTTGATTCCTGCTGGGAAGTCTACTGCAATTTAGCATTAATATCATCTTCATATTACGTTGAGGGATTTTCTTTTGGGTATTATACGGTAGCAGTTTAATTCTTTTGTAATTACTCCCATCGGGAGTTCAACCAAATGATATATCAATCAAGGCAGCCCCACGGAGCACCACACAATCGGACGTCTTCTTCTTTTCTATTGTTTCCTCCATCCATCTCAAAGAATAATGGACGGACGGTGTGAGATGTAACAGTCATGCCTTTGGCGTAATAATCCCTTGTCTAATTAAGGGTAGATGGTTCGTGCTAATGATCTAACAGTCACTTGATGATTGTCTTGAAGTGATGGTAATGATTGCTAAGGACGCCTTTCCTTGCGTAATAATAGGGATTGTCGTGCCTGTGGGGTTGAATTTCCCCCTCTCTTGTCATCATATAGGTTTAATGAGTAGTAATGGTCTCGACTACAAAGCGTGACTCTGGTATTCTCTGTGGTCAAAGCCACTGCAAATATGTAAGAGTTTATCTTTATTTTATTTTTTTCATTTTTCAAATATATTTTTATTTATTCATTTATTTATTTTATTTATGTTATTGTGGGGGGGGGGGGGTTGGTAATAATAGTAGTTTCAATAAATAATATTGACAATTTGAGCATGCCTGAATTAGAAACAGTCCGACGCAATTCAAATTTGAAAGTATTGCTAATTTATCCATAAAATGTCCCCATTCAGAGGGAAAATAATTGTTTTCAATAGACTGGTCTTGTATAAATCGAGGGCTAATTTCTTCGCTGAAATAAATTCCAGCGAAAAGGCGTCATATGGATCCAAAATTTTATAAATGGGGGGGGGGCAGAAAGGGGTCCAAAATACTCCAAATTCTTAGCATCTCCTGTCAATTAAACAAGAACTTCGCATTGAAGTTCTGACAAGCAATACATCATGATAATAATAAAAGTTTTCACTTTTAAAGGGAGGGTATCCCATTTCCCAGAAAAGGACGAAGGCGATGTATAAGCCTATATCCTTCCTAAATTACCCCCTTTATTTTTTAGCATATTCACATCACATTTTACAATCTACGGTGTATATATAATTAGAGAATATTTTTTTATTTACAGCTTAAGTATCGTAGTATTAGAGATATCAGTTGTGATGTGGCTCCTGTATGAAGAATCCACTTGCTGAGACCTACATCATCGCATAACATCTCGATCTATTTCGCGTTAAAAGGCAATGGATGGTATACTTTGCCAAACTTTGACCCAGCCCCTATGGGGTCAACCGCAAATAAGCCACTTTTCTTTTTTATGCAAGTTCATTCATCATCTTTATGCCAGCTCTCGCATATTCTAAATAAACATTTTCTGCGCATAAACTTCGCCGGAAAGTTATATATACAAGGGCATGCCAAAGCCACGGTGAAGTGCAGTTTGAACCGCATATCTATCAATTTCGTTGGTAAATATACTAACTTGTATTAGTGCTTTGGACTTAGCAGCACCTTGAGAAAAAAAATCATTATCTACCTTCATATCGATAATACGCCTGAGAGTACTGAGGTATAGATAAATAAATTAAATGAAACGAATTACACAGCATACACAGTAAAAGAAAAATAGCACATTGTTTAAGCCTGTCACTCTAACAAAAACTTGTTTAAAATTTTCTGTAATTGTTTAAACGTTTTAAACAACTTGTTTAAAAGGCTTAAATAGTTGTTTAAAAAGTTTAAACAATAGTTGTTAGAGTGACGGGCTTAAACCAAGGAGATATCACTCTAACATATCTCCTTGCTTAGACAACGTGCTTGACATTTTAAACAACCTTTTTACAGTATAAGACATTAATGCACATGGCAACTTTGGGATAACTGTTTGGTAACCATGGTAATATGTCATTTACGTAATGTGATTTGCAATATCTTTTCGAAATTTGAAATAGTATAAATTCCTGCCATGTTTATTGACCTTTGACCTTTTGCACAATTGTCCGAAAATTCTATTCACATTTTTGACCGTTCATTTAATTTTGAAAATTGATAACCAAATTCAGAACTTGATATGTTTACTCTCGAAATGGGAACAATAAACTGTTTTTCGTTATCCCCTCCTCTGAAGTCAAGAAAGTAAAATTGGTACTCACGTATGCATTTCGCTATTTCTCTTGACACCATCCAATAGCAGACAAGCCCCCCCCCTCCCCTCCCCCTCCAACAAGAAGGACTTAAGAGCCTATAGGCCTATTACCACTGTATTTATTTATGATTGCATTGTCATTATCCTTATCCACCCCTCCCCTCCCCTTCATAGCGAGACGGATGTGAAAGTACAATTTTTTTATACAAGTAGCCCGGTTTGACTCAATTTGATGGCACGGCTTGAAGAATAATGGTTTGTATTTGGTGGCCGGATATCCGATGACTTGATCTGCAGGAGGCGGTTAGGCGCCACCAACCCGACCCTGAACTTGGGTCAGAGTGAAATTCGGAAGCCAGTAACGGTCAATTTCACACGAGAGCTACATAGAAGTACATTTGGAGAGCAACTTTATTAAATCGGAATTTTGATATAATTCAACGACAGCCGGCTATTAATTAAAAATAAAAATAAAAGTACAGAGTGACCTGATAGATTCGCTTGGTCAGTTTGTCAGGATGGTGATTGTCTGGAGACCTCCGAGATCACCTCTGGGTGGTCAACCCCACTACATAATTTTCATAACAAGAAAACATAAAGAAATCAAGAAATGAATTTAACCTCCTATTATTTTGACAACTGCATGTTTCACCCCTATTCCCCTTTCCTTCCACACAGAGCAAGAAATCTTAAGGGAAAAGCATAACTATTTGGAAAAATGTTCTCGGATTAATTATGTTTAATACCTATCGATATCTCTTCGAAAAGGTAAAGGCTTGAGGAAATTCCATGATATCATCGAAATAATGTATTTTCCGTGTTCAAGATGAATGATTGTGAATTCAGGAGGGGTCCATCTTAGTGAGTTAGATAGCCTGGGTATAGGTCGAATGCCCATGTGGACTGTAACGACAAGTTCGTATACCGACTGCTCACTGACAGATTAAAACGTTTTACTGGGGTGAATACTAAATTATGTCATTTCTATTCAGGGGTGGTGCTATAAATGGTGGGAGGAGCAACCATCCTCATGATTTTCAAAATGATGAAAAGAAGAGAGTGGAGAAAACAAAAGAAGACATGGAAGGAAGAAATTATCAATAGATGCTTTAAAAAATGCTACCTTATAACCCTAAAAAAATGCTAACTTATAACCCTAAAAAATCCCATGTCCTTGTACCTGTCGCAGCCCCCCTTGTTAGCTTTGAACCATCAGAGGCAGGGGGTAGTACTTAATATGACAATATTATGTAAATTTCAATTTAATTTCATATAACTCTACTTTGTATTTCTTCTTCTATCAATCCTTTTTTCGTCTCGATTTCTTTCTTAATTTACGTCTTGGCTGATTATTCGTATATATATTTCCTTCGCCTTTTTCATTTCATTCCTAAGTCGATAGGTCATAAATCATCATTCAGAAATATATATACATATACTGGTGAACCGTGAAGGGCGAAGAAATAAAACTTTTGAGCTTGTTTTCTTCGTCATGTCAATGTCATCCTGAGAATAGCTGTTATCTCGCGTTTGCACCGTTTTTATACAACCAGTGAACTTATATTTTTTCCTTTGTAAGATTAAGTCACCTCTATCACCTCATCTGTGCACTTAGCCCTGTGCCGATCTCTCAGAATTAACTCTCTTTTCGAGCCCCCAGATGTGCAGGCCTTAATTCTTTGTTCCCCCTGGAAAATAAGAAAAAAAAAGCTCATGAACAGACAAACTGGCTGACATGTGTTTCAACATGGCGTTTGCTCACCGGGGCAGGCCTGGCGACGGAAACGGGCAAGGTCCCGTCTCATCTCACCCGCTCAATTCACATCTGTCTATTATCCTTGGGATTTGTTTCTCGATAGACACGCAGAAAGATTTCACTTTTCTTTTCGAGAAAAAAAAAATTAAATCAAACTTCCCCTTCTCCCGGCACGGATAAATTGATTATCAAACCGTGTCGATACGAAACTTGGGCCTGCAAGTCTTATAAAGAACATTAAACTATTGCTGACATTCACTTTGGAAATAAGGTAATGGGTGACCCCAACAGTTAGACGCCCAATAAATATTTTTAAAAGATCACGATAAAGACGCTTTGCTATGGTCATTGTCGCAAATCTTCTGGCTTTTCCAAGCATCTAGATTATACGTCCAGGGCTTAGCTCATTTTTTGCCGACAAATTCAAGGCATGTCAAAATAGCTTTGAGCGTATCCGCATCTAGCAGATAGAATGAGGTTTCGTTTGTTGGTAGTAGAATGAAGTGGAATAAAATCGTCGTGCCCTCTAGAATATAGAAAACCAATAAAAGGGAACGTCCCAATGAAAACTGAGCAGAATTAATAGGCCTAGCCTTTTTAAAACTATGAAGCTTGATGTGAGTAAAGCCGGTGGATTATGGGATTTGTAAGAGTCTGGGGAGAGTGTATTAGTATCACAAACTATCTTATTGGTGAAACTGATCCCTTTGAACTTACCCCACCCCTCCACACACACACACACACACGCACACACACACATTATTGCTCTTTTAGTAACACAACCACATAATATCTCAATTAAACACCCGCCCTTATTCCAACGCACACACTCACACACACACACCCTCACACCCCGCACATACACCCTCACTCATACAAATAAACACTCTCCTTTTATCTCTCACTAAGTTCCATTATTTCCCCCTTTCTCTGTCTCCACCATTTTGTCCTTTCATTTCCTTTGCTCTTTCAACCTCTCTTTTAATCCCTTCCCCATGTTCCCTCGCTCCTCGTTCATGCCCCACACCCTCCTGACCTTTCACTTTTCCTTCTCCTTCAAGTTCTTCCCTCCGACCTTCTTTCAATTTTTACTCGAAGGTCAATTAAGTGCACCCTAACAAATACTTGAGTTGAATTCAATAAATAAAGAAGAATCAAACAAAATTGAACATTTCACCAGCATCCGATGTAATGACTCGCTCATCCATTCATTAAATTTAAAGATATACCATTTTCAATTTCCGCTTTTTAAAAAAAACAGCGATCTACCCACATATTTTGCGGTATATGGAAATGATGGATTAATTAATGATGTCTCACACTGGATACGTATTTCATATATTATTATTGAAATGTTATGCTATTATTTAAATATATTATTATTGAAATCATAATTTGAATGTGAATTTGAATTTGAAATGATCAATGTTTCCATTGAACGTGTTATCCTTATTCAATTTATTGTGAATCAGTCTAGAGCTTTTATATCACCAGGGCCATATGAGATATAATTATTACATATGATAAAGTATCTAAAAAAATACCGAGTGTGTGTTATCATCGAATTCATCTATGCATATTGACCAGAATTGACGTTTACCCGTTTTGTGAACATTATCTAAAAAACTTTCGTATTGTTCTCTTCATTAAAAAAAATTGTGGTTTGTGTGGACTCAGTCTATCACTCAACTTGTGTCAAAGCAGAAATTTATGGCCCCCCCCCCCCAAAAAAAAAAGAATATCTTCGTAATCAATGTTCATAATGCGTGCAATAAAAATTTTGTTCGTTGTTTTTGTGTCCTCGTTTTCTTTTACCCCAAAAAAATAAGTGTTGAGTCCACTGAGGTAAAACAAAATTATTGTTTGTACCAGTCATGATACTTTGTGCATTTCAAGAAAATGTGTAAAAGAAATGAACTAATATTGTGTAATTTCCTTTAAAATATTCAAATAGTTTAATTCTGGGGATTCGTGTGCTTACCCACTGGGGACGTAAACAATGATTACCGGAAAGTCACGAAAGTTGTCTTGTATCTGTGATAGTTATTTCGTCACCGTTTTTGTATAATTGCTGACATTGAGTATATGTAAAGTAATTGAGCCGCATGACGAAAAATATATTATTAATTCACCATTACAATGACAGCCATTAATTCTAAAGGAAACATACAAAAGAAGTATGATTGGCCGACAAGACTATGGGAGGAATAGGGTAGTGATGACACCCTCTCCCACACCTATCGCCTCCCCCTAAGCCGTGTCTGCCGCCCCCTCTGTGTGTGTGTATTATCCCAGGCCTCGATGAGCTCAAGTTTGTGTATTATAACAAGTGATGGGGGATAGAACGAGGGGATTAGGAGGTTTATATATCACCCTCGCTGACCCATTAAAATGGTTGTAGCAGAAATAGTTTGAAAGAGACGAGCGGGTGAAAGAGAGGGGTGAAATGAGAGAGAGAGAGAGGGGAGAAGAGAAAGGGTATAGGCGAGGGAGACGGAGAAATACACGTAAGCAGAGACGACCCCCCCCCCCTATCCCTAAAAAATTGCGCGAAAGGACAATATTTTTTGGTGTGAAAAAATATTGTGAGCTGATCGAGAAATCATCATCTAGCAGTTATAAGAGATTGTAAAGGTTCACTTGCATATAGATTTAGGGGGCACTGGACCCATCCGCTAAAAAAATGACTAAGAAAAACAAAAGTCATATTAATATTCCAATTTGAATGGATAATGATTATAATGGGGATAATGAAATTTTAAAATGACATGGAATATGATATATTTTCCTCATCGAAAAGTCCTATTATCCATTCATTAATAAAATCATTATACGCACACCCATCACTTGCCTAAAATAAATATTTTAAAAAATCCAGGGGCTAACAAGTAGTATAGATGATACCCAGCATCATTAAAACACTCGCCTTTCCCGTCATATCCACCATGATATTGCACTAGATCAGGGTAGCATTGAATAATCATGATGAAAATATTTTTAGAGACACGCATTCGGTACTTCACATCTGGCGTCGATCCGCCCTGGTAACTGTGTTGCAAAACATACGAATTCTGATGGCATCATTTCAATATCTCTCCTTCTGTCGAGTTTGTAGTCCCGTCCGTATGGAGGGAACTTTGATTTTTCATGAAGTGTATAGTGACACGTTTGTATACTTATTTTTATACATAGGCAGACAGGCTTGGAGTGGTGGGGGAAGTCACAAATCCCCCCCCCCCCTTCCCCGTAGAACCGTGCCTATGCTTAGGCATGCATAAAGTAGAAACCTAAATAGTATTTCAATGTAAGAGCTCCAATCATAATTTCATTATCACTATTTTAATATTATTTGGAGAATATAACACGATCTACTCAAGTCAATGCAATCGTAAAACTTTGATGATATTTTTTAATATAATTATATACATGTTATTTTAGCCCATTCCATTAATATTTCAGTATATTGATTGTAATTGTTTACTATTTGAATACGTTATAAAATAAACTGATCTAAAATTGAAAATTGTTTCTTATTTGTTGCCACAAGCGCATTATCTCAGTCAGAACAAGAAGTGCCCAAAGATAAAGATTGATATTTTGTCTGCAATATTTAGTTTGTATAGTATGTCAAAGATATGTTATTCAATGATATCTATAAACTAGAATAATTATTATCTATTTGATGAATTTGGGTGAACAGAAGTAACACAGCCCTTCCAAAATTTGAAAACTTCAAAATGACTTCATATTTATACTTCTTTCCGATTTTTTTTTTTAGGACTGATTGCAGAACAAATCTTTTTTTCAGAGGAAAATGAACTTTGATTCAAATAGATTATTGTTATGTTATTTTTGCTTAAAAAGCATTATAGCATTTCTATTTTAGGAAACACACTCATTAATGTTTTTTTCTGCTATGTCTTATATCGCATATAGATAAGCGTGCGTACGATGCGGATATATTTATGTCCAGTGTGTATTGGGGAGCGATAGGAATAGATTAAAGAAATTATACTAATTAGACTGACAAAGATCTCTGTTGTTATTGTCATGATTCTGGCATCTCCACATGGGGGCTTTAACGTATCAAAGAAATCATTAAGATCCAAATATCAGGGATGAAAAAAAAATTGTCCGTAGTATATTTTCTACAACACCATCATGACGACTGTTTTGAAAAATATAGAACTTTCATTTTTCATGGAACAAAATTTCACGATGCACGAATAATCGATTATCTCCAAAACATAATTACGTGACCATTCCTCGGAGCCATTTAGACCCATGGAACCCGGCCGGAACTCGGCTCTGGTTTTTCGATTGCGACAATTTCTCCATTCTTTTCTTGTATTATAAAGTGCTTGGCTTTGAGGCCAGGTGCGGTGTGGAGGTGCGAACAACCGAATTGGCAAGCCGGCTGATTCGGCGTGACATCCCGCGAGCGTCTCGTCACGAAAATAGCTTGGCTCGCCTGCAAGCCGATGACACATCTGCGGGCGGGTTCGACCCCCTCACTTTTAGTTTGGCAAAAAAGGTGAACCCGAAGCCCTGTGAGTGAGTGGGTAGGTGAGAGAAGGGTTCGTTTTGTCTGGAAATTTGTTTACCCCCGAAAAATAAAAGATGAAAATGGTAACTATTAAGAAGAAAACTGTTCCAGAAATCATCTTTTTTCATTGGATTGTTAATCAACGTCAAATTGTAAACAAGTTTTATTCCTGTGACTCCGGCAATATAAACACATATCGAGAAATGAAATGGAAACTATAAAGGAATAAGGGGCGGAGGAGAAAGGGTGTAGTGTTAAATAAGTGTTAAATATTGGATTTAGCCTCTCAGATATACTGTCAACTTACTTTAGAATCAGCAAACAGATTATTTATATATAGGATGGAATTATAAATTTTTAACAACAATATTGGACGGAATATTTGGTATCACCAAAAATTTGGTAAACGTTTGCATCAGAAAATAGGAAGGCGCATAACTGGCCCCATTTGGAATGACCATCTAAGAGAGAGACAATAAAACGTTAGAACAGGCCAGCGAAATGGAGAATGAGAAAACAAAGTGTAAACAATTAAGTTTAAATCATTCACCTTATTAGGTGTCTTTTCGCAATAACAATAACAAGTAAGTTCAAATCATTCACCATATTAGGTGTCTTTTCGCAATAACAATACAAACAAACTGAATAGGTGGTACACTGTAAAAAAATGAAGTGCTAATTTAGCACTTACAGTGCTTGTATAGTGACTGCACTACGAGTGCTGATTTTCTAGTTCAAATTTAAACTAGAAAATCAGCACTCGTAGTGCAGTCACTATACAAGCACTGTAAGTGCTAAACTAGCACTTCATTTTTTACAGTGTATTTTGGAGTAAGATACATGTAACTCGGTTTTTTAAAAACACCATTTGAATAATTTATTGAACTACATATTTTGGGAAATAAACCCGTGCTAAAAAATAAATTAAAATAAATTTCTAATTCCATAGCTATTCAAAATTGATCATTTGATTAGTTTTATTATTTTCGGCAAAAATCGAATCACATAGGCCTCCTTTATAACAATCTATTTGTATATGTACTTCTTAAAACAACTGCAATGACTATTTTATTTATTTATTTTCCGTTAATTAAAAATAATAACAATAATATATATTTACAAAAACAAAGAAATGATCAGTAAAAAGACAGAGGGATTGTCCTACTCAGCATTGATAACATATCAACGCTGTTTTACAGAGGTGTCCCTTATATATATATTTGTCACTGATTAGGTGTTTAGGTCTACATGTCAGACTGGTGTTTGGTAAACGAAATGAATGAAATAAAATATTAATAATCCTTTTTTAATCAACTTCTTCACACCTTTACCGATTTTAAAACATCATCTAGTCCTTTGGTGTAGCATATACCAATAAACGCATAGCTGTGTGATGCATCCAAAACTACGCGCGTCTACACTGGAAAGTGCTTATTTCTATTTTATCAAACTCACTTGACGGCCTACCCTAAATAGCTTTCATTGATAGCGTGAGATGTGTAGCAGAGCCATGGTATCCCATTGACTAGACTGAAGCCTTGATGGGCTTAAGTTTAAACGATCTAACAAACTCAAATCATAAAACACTCACATCCATAATGTAATCAAACAAGAGAGCTAGTCAAAGGAAAATATAATCAGGCCCACTTGAAAACGAGTTTGAGCACTGGCTTAGCAATAAACCCCCCCTATCAGACCACGCCCTCGCTTGCTCTATCACATAATTATATAACGATAAAGAGAGTCTGGTTCAGTGATGTCACCAAGTCCAAGTCTAGAGGTATATCGCATAATGTTTACCACATGTTAAACCAATGATCGCTATAGTATATGCAGTAGTGAGAATATTACATTGACGGCGGTGGTAACTTGGTTACACTCAGACAATCTAGGTACTTCTAACACGATGAGGCGCATATTATTGACTATCTATTGGTTTCTACGGAGAATATTAATCATCCATCGTCAATAAAAGGAGTACGTAAATCAAAGAAGACACCATATAGATTTCTAAAGTCTACTTCTGCTACATTGTCATAATTTCACCTTCAAACAAAAACGATAATGATAATAAAAAATGAATAAAATAAATGAATACATGAGTAAATAGAATTATAACACTTACACTAACGATACCGACGATAGTAATGATTATGATAAAAATGATAATAATAAAAGTAATGGTGATAATGATGTTGGAAAGAAAAATCTTTGTAAAATAAAAAAAAAACAGCTACAAGTAAATATTTACGAAAGAAAATTCATTAAATTAATAATTATGAAAAAAACCCACTGAATCATATTTAATGCATTTTATAGATGTTGTTTTTTATTACTAAAATTGTAATATTGCAATGTTTTGCAGTCTGAAATAGTCAAATTGGCAACAAGACAATGGAATGTCTAAAGAGCCTTGAAACGAGGGATGCTACACTTCCTTGATAACCCATCATCGTAATAAGACATATAGAAACAAGCATAAAGAACGATGATTGCGTGCAAGATCGACAGGTCGTTAATACACGCTTGTGGTTAAGGTGTGATGATATAATACCAGACGATCAATGAAGAGGAACATGTCTTTACAAAATATCATGACCCATAACCATAATTCATCTCTCAATAATACGATATGCGTGTGATTAGCCTTCAAATTGGCCATGTCAATAATCACGCATGCTCAGTCCGCTCGACAACCGAACGCAAGGTCGTGCGTACACGCAAGCCATTTTAATTTCTCCTTCTTTTGTTGTAGAGATTTATACAGGTTGTGTGCTCTGATAATTTAAGTTAATGTATAGTTTATGTGGGTCTGTCTGTGTGTGGGTGAGCGTGTGTGTGTATGTGTGTTTACATGGGTGTCCATGTCACAGTATAATAATTTCTGGTACTCCTGGTGTTCTTTATACCAAATAGGGTCCTGGGGCCCGTAACACAAAGGTTAGCGATTGATCGTAAGCTTGATTTTCACGATTGATTGCACATTGTAGTCAATGGAATCAATCGTAGAAAAATGTTCTACGATCATTGCTAAGTTTTGTGTTACGGGCCCCTGGACTCGTCAGCAGACACCACTTTGAAAATAATGGGTTAACATCTACCGTAGATTTTGTCTATATCTTTTTTTTTCTCTCTCTCTCTCTTCCTTTTCTTATTCCATGCTCCGTCTGTCAGGGTGTGCATGGGGGTGTGTGTGTGTGTGTCTCTCTCTCTCTTTATTCATGTCTTTCTTCTATATCCTTCTCGCTTATTCTCTCCCTCTCTCTCCCAAACACACTCACACCCAGGCAAGAGCACATCGCACACCCACGCTTTTACATAGTCTTTTCTCAAAATTTGAAATCCTATGCAAAAGTATTCCCTAAAACAACTTTTTTTTTAATCGCTTATTTATATAAACGCTAAAATTGATTAAATCCGAGAAAAGGGGGCTAATTTCTTGTTCGACAAAATTAAGTTTAAAGCTGATTCAAAGGAAAGGGATTTTTCATGCAATTAACAAAAGTGATATAACATAAAATACTAAAGAAATATATATGATCAAATAATTTTCATTCAATTCGAAACAAGCCCTGTATACGTTGCTCTTTTCGCCATGCACTTTCTATTTTCAGTCCATTAAGCTGCGTGTATTGTAGTCCGACCCGGGTAACCTGATACGTTTGGACATTAATGGGTCTAGGAACAATTAGGCACCCCTTGTAAAAATCATCAAGGATGCGTGGCACTCTATTAAAATGGGACCATTAACAAAATGAACTCCGTGCTAATGTCACCACCGAGACAGATCCACAAGGCAAATATTATTAGATCGTCTTTCTTCGCCGTTAAGAAAGATCTTTGGAGTTTGAGGGGCGTATGAAGAGGGAGGGGGGCGCAAAGGATGAGGGGGTAGGGTCTTGAAGACAAATGAGATACATCAAAATTTGAGGGATGAGGGGGCTTTATCATCGCAATTTGTTTAAGTAAAAGTGTACAAAAACGTAGAAATTACCCTTTTATCATGTTTATAGTGATTTTTTGTATGGTTAGCTAACCCATTTCAAGACCGTTCCATGGCCTGTAAGATAAAACTTCCTTATGTCATGAATGTGTGGGTCCTCTTCAGGTCAACGGAAATATTATACTTTAAATTGTTTTATGTAAATACAAAACAACATGAAAATCGGTAAGGAAATTAACCTCAACTTAGTTGAATATCATCTGCGAAAATATAGACCGAAAACTTGAATAAAAGAAAGCTATAGAAACATACATTTCGTTTACAGTTATATCGATGATGTAAAAAGAAACAAAGGAAATAGCTCCAATATAAAATTTATAAAGTTTACATGAAATGGGTGGGGTATACGTAGAATAAAAGGGCAAGAAATTTAGGACACCCCCTTCCTTCCTTATGAAAAAAAAACTGCTCGAGACAGTTTGAGAAGACTACTAGTAGTTGGAAATTTGGAAAGACAGATGACACGATACAGACAAAGCGAAGTGGGGAATTAATAAGCTTGAGTAGTGCACCTGATATTGTTACCAATTATCGCGCGCCATTTCACGTCTTAACCTTGCATGCCCATGATCTTCTTCTCTCTCACACACATCTATCCGTCTCTCCCCCTGTATCATTCTCCGTCTCTCTCTTTCTCTCTGCCTCACTCAACATTTTACAGACTTTCTTCTCTTTCTCCTCAAAAATACAGATTCCCTCTTTCTCACCCTCTCTCTCGCTTCATGAATAACACCACTCTGTTTTTTAAAAGTATCAAACTTTTTTTGTAGTATTCTTTCTATCCCTCTCTTCTTAATTCACCTTTTGTGTGAGTTATTTCATGACAATATCGACAATTTTACTCTAATGTGGTATTGTGTATTTTGGTGCAGATTCTTAAATTCCATCTTATCTGCAAGGATCTTATTTTTTATTCCCCTTCCAAAATAAAAATTTACAATGATTTCTTTGAAACGAATCAATACCTCTACCTCCCTTTTTCTTTGCTCTATCATTCCTTTCTCTTGTTTTCTCCCCTCTCTCCCCCTCAGTTTTCCTTCTCCCTCCCCCGTCCTCTCTTTCTTTAACTCTTACTCTCTCTATCTCCCTAATGAGATAGAAGTTAGTGACGGTAGCAGCTAGCCGAGCATGTCTGTGTCAGTCTCCTAGCCCGTGTGTAGTCGACCGACTGTTCTCACGCGATGATACCAGCCGTCACGACCCACGGCCCGTCAAGCAAACGCACTTTCCCCCCTATCTCACTCATATTTTCAAATATTTTATGTCTGTTTATTAATTCCAGTATTGGGGGTTCATTATCATCATCGTTTTGCGATTCTTTGTAATATTGTTGCAATCTTGACCATTTTTTTTTTCATTCGGAATCACTGATTTTGATAGCCATGAAGTTTAAGAAGTTTTAATAAACTTTAAACAGCGTTCTAAACTGAACAAACACTGTATCAAGGTTTAGACTATACTGTTACAAATGCTTTTAAAAGTGAATCGGAAAAACTTTACCACAAAATGTGTTAAACGATATTGGACTTTGATTTACGCAAAAAAATGAAAATAAATCCGATTGCCAGAGTAAAACGCGTAGATACATTACATGCAGACTTACTGATTTCATGTAATCACCAATTGTTTTTATTTACATTCCAAGAACAAGTTAGAAATGTCCTGATAGGACAATTTCTGCAGAATTGTTTCTTTAGGATTGGACATTTTATCTCTTCTTTAATTAAGATTGTCTTTATTCTGTTAATTCCTATCTCGTTCATGTACGGTATCACTGGTGCTCCGCAGAACTTCCCACTCTACCGAGCGTCAATGAAAAACAAAAGAAGAGGTGTGTCGATAACCTGCTCATATAATCCATCTTCAAATCCTGATGCGATTGTATAGGTACGCTAGTGTAAGGACTGTAAATAGAGTAAATGATGTAAATTTATTTTTAAAGTTAGTTTTACTCAAATATAACGAAATAGGTGCGTAGAGATTCGATTCATTACATCTAAAGATTCAGAGTGTTATCATTATTTTAATGAACTTGCATGCATTAATTCAATCTTATTAATAGGCTTGATATTTCAGATGATAACATGTTTACGGCCCTTTTTCTATTTTGGCAAAGACTAAATGCAACCGTAGAATATTTTACATTTGTTTGTGTTTGTGCGTGTGTGAGGACCATGATGAATAAATGGGGATTTTCAGTATTGTTATACTTATGTGCATGGGTGTGTATGTGTGTAAAAGGTTAAGATACGGTGAAAGTGTGGTGAGAGCAATATAACCATGTAAGTAGAAAGACCTCCATTATATAACTGAGCGTGTGTGCGTGTGTGAGAGCAAGGGTTAGTGTGTGTGGTATGTCATTAATGTTGTAATTGTGTGTATGTGGGTGGGGTCGTGTGAGAGCCGTAGTAAAAGAGTGAGGGTTTTCAGGACTCTTGTGTTGGTGTATGTGTGTGTGTGTGTATGCGGGTGAGGGTGTGTGTGCAGATTGGTGAGATGAGATATGGTGAGGGTGAAGTGAAGATCGAAGAATCGTGGCGTGTGTGTGTGTGCCTGTGAGAGTGTGTGAGGGCAAAGGTGAGAGAGTATGATCGGACAATATTATTGCAGTTGTGTGGGTGTGGGTGGGGTCGTGTGTGTGGATCTTGGTAAAGGGCGGGGACTGTCAGTGAAGTGGGTGTGTGGATGAGTGAGTGTTTTTTAATAGATATAATGAGGGTGTGGTGATAGCAGCATTGCTGTGTGTGGGTGCGCATGTCAGTATGTATAAGGTGTGCGTGTGTGTGTAGGTGTGTGTAGCTGAATGTGATCGCGGCATTGTTGTGTAGATGTGGGTAGGTTGTGTGTAGGGCCATGATGATTATGTGGGGTTTTCTGTACTGTAATGTGTGCTTGTATGTGGGGTGCGTGTGCGTCTGTTTGTGTTAACAATGGGAGAAATTTGGGAATCATCATAGCCATCAGCATTCATGCATTGTTGGACTATGTGCTCGTGTGTTTGTGTGTATTTTGTGGAATAAGTCTGTGTTCGTGCTCAATAATATAAACGGGCAAGGCGCTAATTATGATAGTTCGGGGAGGGGGATTTAAAGAAATTCACAATTTCATGGTGTATCATTTCGTTTATTCTTGAAAAGAAATTCGATAAAATGAAATCAACTGGCATGGTAAAGTATAAAAATGGGAAAGAGTGAAATAAAAAAAGGAGAGAGAGAGATAGAGAAAGAGAGGGGTGGAATAATTAATTTAAACAAGGGTAGGAAGACACTTATTGAAAGTCACTTACAATCGAACCTATATTGAAGTCAGATCAATCCCAGGGACCAGGTTCCTATATCAGACAAAATATTATAAGAAAATATTCCGGAAGTATATCCGTCTTATGGTAATCTTTAAATATCATAAAGTAATTATTTTATTGAAAAGGAGATAGTTCTTACGGAAGTGTGGTTTTGGGGTTGGCGTCATTTAACCACCTCTATCCGTTATTCTTCCTCATCTAAATTTTGATATTTTTTGTAGGGGGGCTAACATGTTCATATATTGGTAGAAGCAAAAAAAAATTCTTCAATATTTGAATAAAAACTGATATCATTTAACAATTTCATAACATTTGAAATATACTGATTCCCGGTACAACGTTCTCTCATCTATTTCTTTAACAGTAAAATACTCAATGGTTACATACTGTACACGTATTTCCAACAAAGGGGGGAGCCGGTCGCTTAGAATAACTCAATTTTCGAATTGCATTTATAGTTATGCAGTAACAGAGATTTTGACTTATAACATTTTTCATTTTGCCCCCAAACAATTTAACAGAATATATTATTTCAGTACCCATTAGTTGTCAACGATTGAAAATATTTTAAATGGAAACCTCGTTCACAGAGAAACAATATTAATCGAAAATAGCTAAAGATGCTAAGCAAGTGATTGTAGTCAAAGAAGGCCTATATTGCTCATATATTGATACAAACTCCAAGGGCCGCGAACCCCCGCCCCCCCCCCACACACACATCCATACACACATAGACACAGGTATGACAATATAAGCCACCCCAGAAATTGTAATGAAAATTGTCGCAAAACTCACCAAAGGTGTGCATGATGCACGAAATCTTTCAATTTAACGTTAGATAATTCAAAATCGCCCCATGACAAGCTCGGTCGCTTCGCTCTACATTTCAAAATTTTCAGAATTTTTTTTTAAAGACTTGCACCCGAACAAAAAAAATATTGTCACAAAACTGAAAATCATCAGAAATGCAAAGAATGTGATGAAATAATAATAATAATGATGATAATAATGATTATTATTTATGATTATAATGATAATAATTATCATTATTATTATTGTTATTATAATGAATATTATTACAATTATTATTATTACATTATTATCATTTGTATTATTATTTTTTTATTTTTATAGTTCTGTTTTTATTATAACAAATTGAAATAAATCAAAAAATTTACAAATGATTAATAGATGATTGCAAATCACATACACACAAGTTAGTTAAACAAAAAAGACAAAATAACAACCATAATAATAAAAAAAACCTACCCACTTATCCTCCCCCATCCCCCAAAAAAGGAATGTGGCAAAGTGATGACTTAATATCAGTGTTATCTAAACAAAGATAGGTGATTTGGTAAATAAAGTAGACAAAACAAAATATACAAGCTATGATTATGAAATGGTTTCCCGACAACTATTGATAGGATTAAAAAACACAACTGGTTATCCAAGACGACATAATTATAGAGATTTTTAAACGAACAAGTAAATCAAGGAAACTGAGATACAAGTTGCATGAAAAAATTTGATCTGATGTCTACAACCATATAACCAATACAGTGCAGTATTATTTTAAAAAATGGGGCACTAAGCTTGTTGTACAAAATATACATTGTTAGTTATCATGTAACCTGTTGACATTTTTGAAAACCAAATTATAAGGTGAATCGCCACTTCTTAAAGTCCTGTTGTTTTTTAACAAATGTTTTAAAAAGAGGAAAACTTGGATTATTATTCTTAAATTTACATGTATGAATATAATAGTAAGAAAAGGTATGAAATGAACTTATCAGTTGAGAGTCCGAACATTTTTCAAAATTAAAACCATTTATTTGAACATTATTTTGGTAAATTTTCGTTAAAAGGGATTGCCAAATAGGAATTACCCTTTCACATTCGCAAAACAGGTGGACTATTGTTTCCTCACTTTTATCACAGAAAACACAATTGGGTGAATCCTTAGATTTAATCTTATATAAAAAATCATTTAGTACTATGGCTTTATGAAAAATCTTAAAATAGAATGATCTTAATCTAGTATCAATGGTACAAAAAAAAATTGTGTAGTGTACCTTTTCCCAATCGATAGATACTGGTATTGGTAAACGTTCATCCCAATAAGAGTATCTTTTGTCAGGTGTGTGTGATCCCCTAAATAAAATGTATGAATTTCTAGAGACTTTTTTATAACTCAACAATTTATGTACAATTGTTTCATGAACACCAATAATATCAGGGTCAAAACTCACCAACCATTCTTCCGGGATGCACTTAATTATTATTATGATTATTATTTTAATTATGATTATTATTATTATTATTGTTGTTATTATTATTATTTATTATTATTATTATTATAATTATTATCATTTATGTAATACTTCAGGTATTCAAACCCAGTCGTGCCCAAAACATGAAACAGTGTCATACGGTCTCATATCAGTTTATGACATGCGGTGACAAATCATCTGCGTCCATTATCATTAACTTCTCAACAACTTCCCAATCCACTTGAAAAGTAGGAAGTAGCGCCCTGACCGGCCTAATCTCTAGAACAGACTCTAGCTCCCTCCCAACCAAAGACAAACCAAAGAGAAGATGCTCCGTTTATTCCCTCTCTTCCTCTCTTTCTCTCTCTCTCTCTCTATCCATCCCCCTCTCACTCTCTCTCGACAGAAAGTGGGTAAACCAGACACGATGACACGCTTGTCTTATGAAGAAGAAGAAGATGATGGTGTTGGTGGTTAAGCGATTACGGGTACTCATTAAGGAGACTTGAGGAGAAATCTTAGGTAATCATTGAAGACAGTGATGCATCCTCTAGGTCACTCTGGATGAAGCAAATGATGCCTCACGAAAAAAGGAAGACAATTCGGAGAAATCATTGACTTCGCCTAATACGGTGATGTTCACGTGTCGATGTCGATTAGCCAATGACCAGGTCAAAACTTTTTTTTTATTAGGGAATCATCATTTTTTCCCATCACCATCCTCTGTTCTTCCTTCATGACCTGTATACTGGCGTGTCACACGCTTTGTGCTTTCTTTTGAATAGTTCGACTTCGTCTCCTTATATCAACAAACGATACAATATAATTCAAAAATATTTCTCTCTTTTTTGTCCTTTATCCAAAAATGCTTCGCAGACCATTGTAAGTTGCAAAAAAAAAGATGGTAATTGACGAAAGAGAGGTTTTAGTTTTAGGTGTATGAACCACCTGACTGCCTATCCATGGTAGCCTTTGGCATGCTTGTGGTGCGATTCTTAAGAACCCCTTCCAATTCTTCAGTGCATACTATCTCTTCTAGAATGTGTTTATCGATAATTATCTTCTTTCTATCTCTTTCTGGTTTATGATGAGAATTCCATTTCTTTCTTTATTTGCTTTGACACCCACGAGGACATACTACAGCAATAACCATTTCAACTAATTTCGCATAATTTTCACTAGTTTCGGACCCATCGGATGGTCCTCCTCTCCAAAACACTCTTCGTCTTTTCATTTCACTCTTCCTCATTTCACTCTTCCATCTTTCATTCGAATCTTACCTGATCATTAATTCCTCCTTAACCTGAATCGGGAAGAAGAAGAAGAAGGGACCATACCGAACCTCCCTGAAATCTAAAACGACGTTGCGAGACGGGGAAGAAGTTTAATCAAACAGATGACAGCATCGTTAATCATGAAATGTCCCCCACACCACCACAGTTTGTCACTGACAAGATGAACTTTTCTACCAGGTCTTATCCCTGTCCCTATACCATCGATTGACCCCTCTCAGGCTATACGAACATCGGTAAGATGTCATGGAGAGAGAGAGAGAAATAAAGAGAAAGAGAAGGGGAAAGGAGAAAAGGGATAAATAAATAAATAAATAAATGAATAAATGAATAAATGAATAAATGAATAAATGAATAAATGAATAAATGAATAAATGAATAAATAAATAAATAAATAAATAA
Source organism: Lytechinus pictus (assembly GCF_037042905.1). Classification (NCBI taxonomy): domain Eukaryota; kingdom Metazoa; phylum Echinodermata; class Echinoidea; order Temnopleuroida; family Toxopneustidae; genus Lytechinus; species Lytechinus pictus. The sequence goes on from NC_087247.1 coordinate 6,768,417, forward strand.
ATAAATAAGTAAATAAATGAATAAATAAATAAGTAAATAAATAAATGAATATATAAATAAATAAATGAATAAATAAATATATAAATAAATGAATATATAAATGAATGAATAAATAAATAAATATAGAAAGAAAAAAAGAAAGAAAGAAAGAAAGAATGAAAGAAAGAAAGAAAGAAAGGAGGAAAAAAGAATCAATGAAAGGAAGGAAGAAAAGAAGGAAGAAAGAAAGAAAGAGAGTGGGTGTGTGTAAGTGTGGGATAGAGAGAAGAACTATAACTTTTTTTTAAAGTAGTAAGAAAGTCATGACAAAAGAACGAATTTTGTTTAAATGCGGTTATACAGAATACGAGTTCAGCGACTTACACAGAAAAAGAGAAGAATGGGTGAATAGGAGAGGGTGGCAAAAGTGACCAAAATAATGTATTAATAAAAGTAAACAGAATAATAAAGGGAATAAAAGTAAACAGAATAATAAAGGGAATAAAAGTAATAAACATGTAAAAATATAAATTGCAGAAAGAGGTTTAGGTAAATGTGTGAGTACAGAGATAAACGCGCACACATACACTCCTCTCATCAGCTCATAGAGAATCAATGGAGAAAATACAGCTATATAAAAAGGGATAGATATTACGGTGGAAAAGAAACAATAGAAAAAAATAACGTTTGGTTAAATGAATGAGAGAGAAAACTGACAGAATCGGAGACTGAGAGATAGGGATCACCTCACATTCATTTATTTGGTTTTTCAGGCAGCTATGTAATTAGGTAACGGCCAATTTGTCTCAATTATTCATCCAAGCTTAAGGGATATCTCTTGTATTTTCTCTGAGCTTATCTTTTCTTTTCTCTTTCCTTGTTCTTGAGGAATGCGAAGTCGCTTAAGGATCCCCATCAGATCGTCAGCGCGCCAAGAGAAGAAATGAGGTGTGGCAAAGTGACACGAAATCACTTAACGATTGGCTCGGGGATGGGTGAGTTTCGGGGGGAAGGGGGGGGGGGGTGGCTGATGATCGCTGGGTAAACGCTAAAACAATGTACAGTAGTACGGACAAAACTATTCTCCCCTGATCTTTGACTAAACAGACATATAGACAGACAGACAGACAGACAGACAGACATAGAAAACCGTAAAAAATTGCACTTTTTCAATCCATTTATGTGAATGAAAGACAATCAAATGTTTATTTCACGTTTACTTTGAGTTAATGTTTAGGTACTTTTTAATCATAGTTAATGATTATGATGATATGCCGAAAAAATACAACTTGAATAAAATGGTGACCATATTCATATTTATAATGAGGTAATATTTTGCTATTGCATGAAGCGTGTTGTTCGTTTCGTATTCTTTATATATATTATCATTCTCTTTTGAAAAGTATAATAATTTCAACTAAAAATTGACGAACAAAGAAAAGTAACTTGAAATATTCTTCAGTTTTATTTATATTCATATTCATGTTTTTTAATCGAAAGTCCACCTCCCCCCCAAAAAAAAGCAAGAACACGTGATCATTTTACTGAAAATTCCTTCACAGATCACGCATGCATAAGAGAAATTTGTTAAATATATTTCTCTCTTTTTATCTCTCAATTATTAATTTGTTTCATATTTTAGTTTACTTCATACTTGTTTGAATCAGTAATCATCTTACTTTGTCGTAAGTCCAGTTCTATTTTTTCAATGAAATAAAAGAAACATTTTTTTTTATCTTTAGAAGATATTAACATGTTCAATGAGTTACGTCACACTTAAAGCGGAAATCAATCCAATGTTATAGATTTGTGAATTTTGAATATTTTGAAATTCGAAAAACCCTTGTGAAACTTTGCATCAGCCTATAAAAAGAGGGTTTGCCCCGGCGACAATTGATCAATAACTGATTCATTCATGGATTTAACAACATACCCTATATATAACCTAAACCAAACCCTAAAACTAACATAAAACACTAACCCTAACCAGAGATGAAATAATGCCTGGAGCAAAATGTCCTGTCACCTAAAACTGTGCTTCTATTCCGTCACACAACTGACCTAAATGGCAGAATGACCCCCAACCCTATTTCCCCCTCCTGAAAAAACAACGGATTTTTTTTGGGGTAAATTCAATCGAGTTTGATTCTGGCAAATTTTGTTTGAACGCCGGTTTTTCGTATTAACGGTCCAGGAATTTTACAAATCTTCATCGATCTCTCCGAACGGCTTTTTTTTTATAAATAATTTCATTGATAAATAATCACATGTAATGGTTACATTAAATGTAAACAATGCCATACAAAGCATGACATTTTTTTCTTCAACAATACTATTTTCAAAAATACACATATTTGTACTTTTACAACGCTTCTTCTCTATTTCTAAACGATTACAAATCAACCTTTTGAATAAACAAAGTATATCAAACTCATGAAATCTGCAACTCCGACTTCCGGTTCGAATAAAAATTGAAAAAATGAATAAATTTTTTTAAACTTTATAATCCATTGCTATGTATAGATGTATATATTATTATGTTACATTGGGTATTTTTGTTGATACGTAATTGAAGTTGTTTCTTGGTGGGATGTACTAGATATGTGGAGCGTTGTGGCCCAGTGGATTAGTCTCCGGACTTCGAAACAGAGGGTCGTGGGTTCAAATCCCAGCCAGTGTAGTTTCTTTTAGCAAGGAATTCATCCACAGTGTGCTGCACTCGACCCAGGTGAGGTACATGGGTACCCAATAGGAATTAATATTCCTTGAATTGCGGATGCGCTGTAAGTAATTACGGCCGCCAAGCTACAGCCGGGGTAATAATATCCAAGTCCTTCGGAAGCGCATAGATACGTTATATTCATAATGTGATATGCGCTATTACAAGAACTGTTTGTTATTATCTGCCGATGACGCATGTTTCGCACAATCGTGATCCTCGATGGCATACAATACGTCTGAAACGATTTTTTTTAAAAGTGAAATCATATTTTTAGTTTCGGAACAATATTTTAAAGAAATTGTTGTAAGGTTTTGTAAAGTGTTTTCTTGTTTGAAGAAAACACATGCAGATAATAATAATAATAATAGTTGGATTTATAAAGCGCTTTTTGCCAGAGGATACAAAGCGCTGCTATTATTACCCCGGCTTTAGCTCGAGCTACCATCACCGGCGCTCAGTGCATGCAAGGAATTACTCCTGCCGGGTACCCATTCACCTCACCTGAGTCGAGTGCAGCACAGTGTGGATAAATTTCTTGCTGAAGGAAAATACGCCATGGCTACGATTCGAACACACGACCCTCTGTTTCAAAGGCGAGAGTCAGAACCACTAGACCACGACGCACCCAGATAAGATGAAAATATCCAAATGTCAGTGCAATACTACAAGACAAAGCAATACATTTGTGAAAAAACAACAGTGTTTTTTTAATTGAAAAGGCACTGCAACAACAACTCATCAACACACATACTATAGATTTCATGAGTTTGGTATACTTTGTTTATTCAAAAGGTTGATCTGTAATCGTTTAGAAATAGAGAAGCGTTGTAAAAGTACAAATTTGTGTATTTTTGAAAACAGTATTGTTGAAGAAAATATTTCATGCTTTGTATGACATTGTTTACATTTTATGTAACTATAAATTGTGATTATTTATCAATAAAATTATTTTTAAAAGAAAAAAAAACACACATTCTATACATGACTTCAAACACAAAAAGCTCAGTGATCATCAAAATAATGTTACACAATGATTTGTGTGTTTAATCCAAGAATTCGTATTATTCGCATTCGTATTAAGCTGAATGTTTACCATGTCAATGTAAAAATGCATGGACCTACCAAATACAAATATCAAACCTACAAAACTTGCCAACGACACTATTACTTTTGAGTTGATGATTAGGTCTATGTCTGTATTATGTAGAACCGTCTTGTACTATTCAACCATGTATCAAATATCTGCGCCAATGAGCGCAAACATATATCGCTATCGGGAAAATAAATCTTATACTCCCTTTTCCCCTATATTCAGAAGAGAGATATAACTAGATATATCATTTCTTTTACATTTATATACACACGATTGTGATGGATTATAAGATGGAAAACTAAAGCTTTCTCAGCAGGGAATGCTCTTTGGATAATTCTAAACAATAATACTTCATAATAAGATTAAAGTAAACTATGTTGAAAATATAAATGTATGTATAAGAAATTTCTATAGGAATAAAAAAAAACAGATGTACGTATATTATATGAATACTTCATCTTTTCAAAGTAAAATTTACAAATTGCTTATGAAATATTAGTATTTTCTCCATCGAATTTTCTGATCGTATGTAGAAACTTGACAGAATCATTTGTATATTTGTTTACATGAAAATTACATGAACGAAACAAACTTTTACCCAAACTTTGTTTTTATATAGGTTCAGTGACATGAAGATATGATGTTTAAAACGTTGTTCTTTTCAAGTTTTTAAGTAAGGATTTTGTTCCCCATTTTACAAGGAACTTAGGTTTTTTTTTTTTTTTTTTTTTTTTTTTTTGGGGGGGACACTCTCAAATGTACCCGTATACCCCCCTCTCTCTCTTACACACACACACACCCACGCAAACCTAACATCCACCGAGTTTGACGCCCCTCTATCTCTTTTTTATCTCCCTATTTGGCATCCCCGCTCTTTTCTCCCATACCCCATCCTTATATCGCTCTCTCTGATCACAGCTAGTCTGTACTAATTTTCTTTTAAAATGTTTAAAGCTATAATGTCTGGTTGTCTTTCTTTTCCCAACCTTATTCGCTCATTTTGCTTTCCCTCTTCTCTCACTCTCTCTCCTCCCTTTTCCCTCTCTCTCTCTGTTTATCTTCCATCATGCCATCAGCGTTTCTTCCTGGCATCTTTTGTCGGCCTTTAGCTATCTCCATTAATTTCTATCAATTTACTAAGATCCTTGTGCGTGCATACACTTGCCTCGATCCCAAGTTTTGGCGGGCTTCTTTATTTATCACTTTGTCCTGCTTGGTCTGTGGTAGCCGACGACCGGGCAAGCTCTGGGCGCGCTAATTCGCGCGGAATGGTGAGCCCGCAACTGTCAGCTTTAATTCGGGCAGACGATGTGTCTGCTTATTAACGTAAAAACAGGCGCGAAACAGATGCGACTATAACTGGGTGGATGCAGGCCTGGCAAAACTTTGGCCGAACTTTCTTAAAAGGGGAAACATAAGAGAGAGGGTTTTTTATTTCTTAAGAACGCGAGGGAGATTCATATAGGCCTAATAGTACTGCTCCTGTAACAAATTCTTCACAATTTATACATGTATACACGTGCCTTGCCTACTGTTTCTCAACGAGATTGGTATCACAAAGTGGACATTTATTTCCCCTAAGGAAAATGTTGAAGTCAACCATTTGAGAATATTAAAACAATATAAGTTGAATGAAGTAAAAGTTGTAGAATCCCTATTCATGCAGTTTTCAACAATCGAACCAAAAGAAAAAGAATTGACGAAGTGGAAAGGACGATATCTAATATATACAATAAAATTTGAATATTTATAAATATATTTGGTTTTTTTTACCTTCTTTCAAAGGAATATCAATCAAGGAGATCTCCATTATTTAATATTTATTCTATATCATCTTTACACCAAATTATCTTGAACAGTGAACGGTGATATTTGGTTGTTATCCAAGCAGATTCAGAGAGTGAATGAATACCATGACAACGATTGGTTCTTGCGTTAATGAATATGCATATCATTGTTTATCATTATATATTTATTTATGCAGATTTTTCTTTGAATTCCACATCTTCATGTAAAGATATAATTTGTCCTAAAAACACAAGCGGCACATAATTATTTTGCGAAAGAGATATACATTTTTGAAACTTTTAATTTTGAAGGCCAAGTTATATCTTGTCCATTTCCGTTCATACAAAAGAAATTCATTGAGATAAATCGATATGTGGCGTATTTAGCATATTTCAGTTGAATCAAATAAAGTTGTCCAAAAACGAAATATTGCAAAGTGAGTGTATATGATTATCTGTATACCCATTCCTTTTGATTCATCACAATCTTCTTCGTGGTAATACAGGCTCTAACTGCCATGAAAGTCATATTTCTCTTTTCATATCTCCAGTCAACATGGACCATTGACAATGATGTCGACAAATTGATGTAGATTCTACGACCATCATTACATCTCGCTTGTACGGGACTGATGAATTTACTGACAGACAAGCTAACAAACAGCAAGCTGTTATTTTACTCTTCATTTTCCGCTCTTGTTTATTTCCCTTCAGATCACTTGTCGGTCTAAATTTGTTATTGTTTTCGACGGTTTTTAACATTTATTGCATTTTCATATATTTGTTTTTATTGTTTTTTTATTTTTATTTATTATTATTTTTTTGTTCTTGTTGACGTGTAAAGGTTGTGTTTAATTTAGCTGTTCAAATGAAAGAAATGTTAGGTCGCAACAATTCATTTTCATCGATAATGCAAAAGCGGTTCTGGCGAAATGCTATACAAATTTGTGAAATTCATTACGCTAAAAATACAAGTTAAGCATCTGAAAAACGCAAGTTGAAGAACTGGGCCAGCGACCTAGTAAAAACATCAGTCGGTACACTAACCCAAATAATACCTGGTGAATTCAGATGAATTATCAGCTATTCCCCTCCTTCTTCTTCTACTTCACCTTGGCAACGGCCGTGTTATTGCTCATGTTGTAATATTTACGGGACCGTCGAGAAATGGGGATAAATAATCCTGCCGGATTTTTGGTTCCTTCACGGAGACTTTGCAGACGAGGAAAATAAAGGGACAGCGACGACGACGCGATAAATAAAAAGAGGGCGAGAGGCGGTGAATGGACTCGAAAGCGCTGTTCGCCATTTTGAAGCGCGTTGATGCCCCGTATTCAAGATGGAGCCCGAAGATGGAGGTCGTAATTTACCCATTCCTGCTGGAATTTTACCAACGTTCTATTTCCGTAGTATTAATATCCCTTGATGATATGAAAACTTTCGATAGGAAATTTAAAGTTTAGATTTCATTTAATTTCTCCTTTTAGTTGATTTTACCGTCAGGAAAATTAATGAGGCACCCATTTTAACCTCCTTTTCTGTATTTTGCCCTATGTGATATATCAAATCGGGCAAGATATCAATTGTGATTAATAAGGAAATTATTTTATTTCAACTAAACACATATTGGTTATAAATCAACTTTTGTCACAGTCACAAGGCACATTTTTTAAAAAGATATCATCACATAGTTTTTACTCCTTTGTTAAGCCTAATATCATTCCTAAGTAAAATCGAATTCATTGCCAAAAGTATGAGGTGCCAAGCGGCTTTCAAGAAATAGATTGTTTGCATTTTTTTTGAAAAACATTTCGTGTTCATTCATTTCAGAATGACATCAGTCACCTATTTCATATTTTAATGTTCAGGGTTAAATTCCAACCTACGGCGTCGCTTAGTCGTACCACGCCGAGCCGCAGGCGTAAAGTACAGGTGAGTTTGCTGGCGATGACAGATGAGTAAAATTTTCCAACACACCCCGTCGAGCGTGTGGGACTACGCAGAAGACCTGCTTGCCTCCTAGACTCTCTTGTCGGCTCTGCAGTATCCCTCCGCTCGTCAAGAAAGTCATCATCTCATATTGGATTACTATTCCGAAAATAGCATTACCCTAAAGATCGGATCATGGGCTTACATTGATCCCGGGAGGGTAATTCGATGTGTAAATCAAGTTTAATTATAGCTTTGATGAAGGGAGAAACGAGAACAGGAATCTAAGTATCTCAGAACAATCAGAAATAATATGGTCACGATCAGATGAAGATATTTAAATTGGGGAATTCAACTATAATCCTCCCTCCGATTGTATGCTATATATATATATTTTTTTTAAATAAATCTCTCTCTCTCTCTCTCTTTTTTTTTGGGGGGGGGGGGGTAGGGACTCACTGGTATGCCCTAAAATCTTCGCTGACTTATAGTTACCATAAGCCTATAAATAACGATAACAGTTTTTCACTTTTAATAGTTAAAATAGGCAATGTTCCTATTAAGACTGGCCTCCGTTTTAAAAATTGTTTACGTGAGCGTATCTCACAGTATATGAAGTATAAAAAAATAGCTCAATGACCGGCAAAGCTTTAGGAAGAGAAATGACATATATATAGTTTTTAAGATGTATATGGTGTAGGCGATATGTTTTGGAGAAGTTGAACTGAATTAAGTTTATTTTTCATACTTCACAAAATAAATATAAAAGAATATAATAACACGAAACAAGAAATACGTTAGAGGATACAGAAGATTATGACAATGGCATTAAATGAATGTGAAATATGAAGGAGCCTGCATAAAAAGCAGAGCTTAAATGTCTGCAGGTTCATAGTTAGAGAGAGGGGGAGAGAGAGTGAGAGATAGAGAGGGGAGGAGGGGAGTTGAGGACGAAGACAAAAATGATGTTTGATACATTTTTCTTTATAACCTTCTAGATAAAGTGCATGTAACCTCCGTTAGAAAGATTTGAAGAAATCCATCGGAATGTTGCTATCACCTTTCGGCTCACCCCATACTCGACTCGACCCTTACCCGCTCGCTCGAGCCCCCCGCTCCTCAACCATCACGTCCAGTCGAAACTCATCGTGCCCCCATTTCGACTAATCTCCACCAATCTCGACCGGCAGTCAATCGCACGTCGCCCCTGGCAGTCGTCCGCTGGTTATTTACAAAGTCGACGACTAATTATAGCAAGTTAACTTACATCCCAAGAGATCAATTTTAGGTAAAACTGATATGATGTAAAAAAAAAAAAAAAAAGATGTAGAATTGAATGGAGTATGAGGTACTTCATAGCACACCTGTTTATCAATGTTCATATTATGTTTTTATTTTACATACGGCAAACACGGTGTCGAATTACATTTGTACTTTACAAATTCAGTGCATTGAAGATAAAGAGAAATGGAAGAGAAATCTGGATCATGTGCTTGTTTTAATTACTTTGATGAAATTATCCAATCGGCTTTTCATACAACTCAGAATGAAACAACAGTAAAAAAAAAAACATGGAACGATGAAAGAATGTGTAAACATACCATTTTTACTTTAGTATGTTTAGGGCCAGTCATAGCCGAATGTATATTTACGTTCAATGTTAGCTGAAATAATGACAACCATATTGGACTATAATTTTGCTCGATGATAAAAAAAAAAGGGGGGGGGGGGTGTCTTTCGAAACTCCTGCACTGAAATACTTTAAGAACAATATTTCCATTTTACAGATGTTTCAGATAAATAGCAATGTTCGCAATTATAACACTCGGATGAACAACGATTTTCATTTATTTAATATTTCCTCAACCTCCACCAAAATATCTTCCCACTTTAGTTTTCCCACTGTTTGGAATTCCATACCACGTAACATACGCTCATACACAAATATTAATTTATTTAAAAGATGTCTTGAAAGGTAGCTCTTGTCCAAGTACTAATTATTTGTTCTCCCTATTTTATATGCTTTTAATGTTTTTTTCCTATGTTACTATAATGATCTTGATATGCATGTGCAATAGGCCTCTTTATTTTTCGTGCTTTATTTCTCAAGTTCTCTTTCATTCAATTATACTTTTAATCAAGGCAATGTTTGGTTTATTTATAATATGTTTTTAATACTCTGAACTATTTTATGCATTTCTAATTGTTTGCATTGTACATATATTAAAAAAAAACTGTTTGAATTTGAATGAATAAAGAATTGAATTAAAAAAAAATGAATTAAGAAAATCGAAATATCATCAGAAGTAGAATTTTCAATATGAAAGATATAATTTGACTATACGTGTAGTATTGTTACGGCTGATAACTAACGGTACGGGATATGGATGACGACAATCTACATGCCATCTTTCCACTGGCTTGAGGGTACAGATCGTGGGCTAGATCCGGCGATTAAATCGCCAAAGATAGTCATCTACTAATGAGGTATGTATTACAAGAAACAATCTGATAGAAAGGCGAGGTTCGGTTATGAGGTACACAATGTTTATTTCAAATGAAAATATTGGATGGTAACAAAATATTCTCTCTTGCCGAAAGGAAAAAAGAAATCTGACAGTGTTGGCTACGTTTTTTTTTCTCCTCTATAAATTTCTGATTAATCCCTCATCCTTCACAATTGTTCCCTCCCCCATCATTTCATTTTTTATAGGTTATTGATAAAGATTATATAGCTCACATCACTACCACTTTCACTATACCACTATAACCTTTACCACCATCTCTAACAACACCTCAGCCACCTCGACCACCACTACGACGACGGGGAATAATTCACGTTTTCCGCCTGTTCCTTGTCATCTACATGAACCTTTTTTAATCTATTTTTTATATATTTTTTTTTCAAGAGATACAGAGTCAAAATAATTGTAACACCATTGTTTTCAAAACGTTTTCATATAGGCCAGCAATTTCAAGGGACATGTCAAAGCTAATTTTTTTTCCATGGGAAGCGTCAGGGGTGAAAGTCTAACCCTGACCGGCTTTTTGTTTCCTATTTTTTGAAACCTGTCAATGTCGAATTGATTTTTTCTCAAACAAATGACTTCCGAATTTTCGACAAATACCACGCAATCACTGACGCGAGAATGATGTAGTTTAAAGGGTAGTTCATCCTTTTATTCATATACATATTTCATCTTATATTTTTCTTGTAGATGCTTGTGAGAAACAACAGATAGTTTAAGCTAGTTGTAATTTTTCGTTTTAAGCTTAACTGATTAATAATTTTGAAATTCCACGTCACATTCTGTAAAAGAAAATAAAGGTTAATTTCTGAAAGTTTCTGGTAATGACGGAATTATGTTAGCCATAAACAAGCGGAAAATAGGGAAATTACACGCAATATAGCGAAATAGTTAGGAAAAGAAAACCAAGTTAGACCATGTTGAGTTCGACTAACTCATAATTAATGTAATTAGAACCAATTAGTATAGATCTAGTGAGAGTATTTGTAAATAACGAGAAAGAAAAATGACTTCATTCTTACGTCACATATTAATGGCTTACAAGAAATGTGCATAGGCCTGTAATTCCGCACTGTAAGGTATTATTAAATGAGGTATCGAAAGTAACTTTCACGGAAATCTGTCAGTAGAGAATGTTTCTTGCACTATTTTGGAAGAGAAACAATGGTTTTTATTTCGGGTTCTTCACTAGGAACAAAAACAACCGACTTTTGTTTTTTACTTGAAAAGACAATAGCCTACTTGACGTCAAGACCAGGACAAGGCTGATGGTGGCTTCTAATATCAACACATTATATTTGAAAATAAAATACATTATGTTATAGGGTGTCGCATGACACCGTGAATGAAATATATATAACATTATGTTATCATTTTTATTATGTGAGTGGGTGTGGGTGAGTGTGCATATATGTGAGCGTGCGCGTAAGAGAGGGAGTATGGCTGTGTGTGGGTGGTTGGATGTGTGCAGGCCTGGATGTGTGTGACAGAGAGGGATATAAGACCGTGGATGCAAACATGGTAAAGTCGGGATGTGTAGGTGAGAGGGTGAGGGTGTGTTTACGAGGTTGTTGAAGGGTGTGATTTTAAAGAGAAAGGTGAATAGCATGGCAATAAAAGTATTGCATAGGGGTTCAATAAAATCTATGCTTGAATGAGTGACAGAAGAGAACGAGTGTGGTATTGTGTGAGTGCGTGTGTGTGGATGTGGGTGTGTGTGTGGGAGAGAGAGACGGGAGTGTGAGATAAGAAAAAGGTAGCACATTAAAAAATACCCGAATGGGGATGCATGTGCTTGTTTTCAATTGTGTGCGTTGGTGTGTGTGTGGGTGTGTGTGATTGATATTTATGTGTGCGTGTTAGTAATTAATTATTAAAAAGAGTTTGGAGGGCGCGTGTTAATTTAAAGAAAAGGCGGATGTGGGACAGCTGGATGTGTGGGTGCATTGTGAACTATAGTGCGTGTGTGTGTGTGCGTGTGGTTATGTTGTACAGCAGGGAAGAGAAGTGGTCATTATGTCATTATATGACAACAGGACGAGTGAGTGTGGTTGTGGTTGAATGAGTATGTTAAAGAATAGACTGTGTGATGTGTGTGTGGGGGGGGGAGATAGTAATCCGGGGATAGAGAGAGAGAGGGGGGGGGGTTAATATTGGTGCGGATGTGTGGGGTTGGGAATGCTCAGTAGAAAAGAGCAGGACAGATAGGCAATACGTGAATGTGGGTGTGTGTGAGGGTGTATGTGTGTGTGTGTGTGTGTGGGGGGGGGATGATCGAGAAAATAACGTTTTTCCTTGAAATGGATACACTGTAGCATACAGTGCAATCAAGGCTGTTGTTGTTGATGTTGTTTGGTTTTTCTTTTTCCAAAACAGAGGCGTCCAGAAGAGATGTCGGAAATGAGAAATCGAACAATGGTCTCCATTGGGTTCCTATGACCATGATTCTCACGCCTCGTACAACGTAGAAATAATAACCATTCAGGAATAAGGCGACCAAAATAGCTAAGTATGGTACCATTATGATAATACGGATAATACGGATCTTCGTCTGACGTCGTCTGAAGTTGCGATATGAAAAGGTTAGAAAGTTGGATCAACACAAACAAACTTGTCAATATAAATCGAGACAATAATAGTTTTTTTTCCCCACTTTTGGTCACCCCCCATTTTCTCTGTATCCAACTCTTTATTCTCACTATTTCTTTCCTCCACTTCTTATATGACTCAAATCCTGATTTCAATATATTGAGTATATTGAATATCTCCTAACCCAAACTGAACCGGGAGGTCTTGGGTGGGGCCGTAACACCCCCACCCCACACAACTTTTTTTTTTTCAATAAACATGTACAACAACGTAAATATTGTGATTTTTTTTTTGGTTATGGTCAGCCCCCACTCTCGGCTCAGCCCCCCCCAAAAAAAAAAAATCAAAACCGTAATGCGGTCCCTGCACATGCTTAATTTCAGACATATAACAATGCAACACTTTCTTTAATTGTTTACCGTAAGAACAGTCTCCACATTGAGCAAGCAGTGAAAGGTGTCCTACATTCAGGAGTCAAGCGCGATGGGGCGCCGTAATCATGTCATCAATCACACTAACAATTACATGCCATATTTAAATCCCAATATCCGAATGTAATTATACAGCCAATACTGAGCGAATTATGGGTCTTGGCGCTGCAATTGAGAACAATAATTGACTCAGAGACGGAAATATTATTGCCATTTTCTGTACCTGTAGCGAGTTTCAATCAGCGCAATTATTTTAGCGCTTTTTCCTTTTTTACTTATTTATGTCTCGTAAATTCGCGAGGTACATAATTCAGTCTGCGCTCGCTCTCGACATGTAATAGTTTGTTTAACGTGAAGGTCAGTTTTGGTAAGGGAAAGTATATAGAGGAATGGCAAAAAGCTTTAAGAATAATTGAATTTCTGGACTACCCGCGGTGTACCTGAGGATACCGGACATTTGGCCCCGAGTAGCCACATTTTGGGACAATGCTTGTCTATTGTGTCCAAAACATATAATTCGTGCACCTCCTGGCAGCCCTTTTCCCAAGATAACATATTCAAAATCATGATCTAAATTGAAAAGGTCGCGGACTTGATTCTGATGAATTCACCAAGCAGGCAAGAGGCAATGTTGATACGCCACCTCGTCACCAAAAATCCCTTTTTTCGACCCCCCCCCCCCCGCCCGAAAAACACACATCTTATCCACCATTTCCCGCCAAATATTGAGATCATTCATTTGGAGTCAAAGTTGAACCACCTGTTGATCCTGGTTGCCATGGCGACCACGAATCATCTAATTTACCTATGTCTTATTTACAATCTACCAAGATTTCGACCAGTATCTGGCTTTGGGAATTTTGTCTGACTTTTATAGGAAGAAATTATTACAAATCTCTCTATATAAAAAGGATCTAGAAATCTTATAGTAAAATATGCAAAGGAAACTTGTCTTTATAACTACTGAATGTATGTAATGCACGTCACATATCCTTCACTCCTGAATTCATTTCTTGAGTTAAACTGATTTTTACTGAGCCAAGTTTAAAAAAAAAATCTTTATTTGTACCAGAATCGGATAAAATGGTACCAATAATTAGTTTTAAAAAAAGAAAATAGAATCAAAATCAGTTGCATTCACATAGCTGATCCGGTGCCCACTTTTCCTCAGAAATATCACCGCCAAAAGAAATCCAGTTGTAGTGGTACATGGCCTACTCCTAAAATTGTTAAAGTTAGGTTTTTCGGAATGATTTTGAAATGATATTCCTTTCATTTTGTGTCCTTTGCTCTTTAAATAAAAAAGGAGACTATTCAAAAAGCGAAGTTCCTGTATTTGACTAAAGGTAAGAAAACATAAATATAATGCGACTATTTTTGGAATATCATGACCGCCTAGATGTTCTTTTTATGTGTTTATTTTATTTGTTAAATTTAGGTTTCTCGGAATGAATGTGAAATGATATTCCTTTTATTTTGTGTCCTTTGCTCTTTAAATAAAAACGTAGACTATTCAAAACGCGAAGTTCCTGTATTCGACTAAAGGTCAGAAAACATAAATATAATCCGACTATTTTTGGAATATCATGACCGCCTAGATGTTCTTTTTATGTGTTTATTTTATACAGCTTCAGCTTCCAGGGATACAGTTGTTCATTGAACCAACTCTGATCTTTTCCAAGGTTGTAATCTCACTCTCACATTAGGAATTATGATACATACAATGTTGCCCATATCAAGAGGTAGTATAATTGATATATATATTCAAAAATATTCAATTTGATTGATAGTTGAGTGAAAGAGTGTGATTTATTCAATAAAACTAAATTCTAGTTTCATTTATGTATGCTGCCCCCGCCCCCACTTCAGACTCCTAATTCATCGGCCACAATCCAAGAGTAAAATAATATACTTGCAATCAGGAAGTCAGCGATTCGAATCTACTGATGACCTGTTTACATGACAGTGCTCATTATAAAATAATTATAAATTTTCGTTGGGCAGGATTTAAAACCATATAGGTCCTGTCATGATCAAAAGTATTAATCCATTTAAGTCATACAAACACAAAATTATATATACAATGTGATGCATATTTTTGTGTTTAAATCATTTTAAGCACTATATAACTGTGAAAATTATTTCATGCAAAATAAATAAATTCATTTTTACTTTTTATGAGCAACGGTGTTTTTTTTTTTAAACAGAATAGTCCTACATAGTACATTGACTATATACACAGTAAAAAGTAATTGTTACATCGAGGGTATTGTACGAAAGTCCTTGACATTTTTAGTGTGTTTTATGCTACATGGTCATAGTGGCCTCCTATTTTGTGCCGCGGAAAAGTAATCAATTATCTGCATGGATTGTCTATTTGGGATATGGACCTCCCCCCCCCCGAAACGCCCTCGTATTTCTACTCATTTTTTCACGATGTTCTAGGAGATTGACTTACTATGTATATTTGATGTGCATCCGCTTTAGGAGAGCCCTTTCAATATTATGTGCATTTTGTTGAACTCATTTTTTTATTTATAAAGGATGGGCTGTTATTATTTTACTTCGTGTTTTGTCAAGGTATTTGTATTTATCATCGTATAATTTGCAATCATTCATCCGTGTCCCATGCGATTTAAAGACACTAAGAAATATCAGTTCCATTTTCAGAAAGTCAAAAACATAAATTATTTTACATGGAAATCAAAAGATAGTGACGACCATGGTATACCCATATAATAACCACTTATTGGGCCTTTTGAAAATAGGGGCGGGTCTTCATGGTATTTACAATGGAAAAACTTTTCAAAATACTTATAAAGCAAACGAAACTTAAAAATTCAATGTCAGAGTTCACATTTTACAACCTGACAAGAAAACAGATTGAAAATACATAAAATCGGCGAAGGACAGATCAATGAAAAATGACACTCATGCTCATGCACAAAGAATCGTCTGAGTGCTAAAGACATCGAAAAGAATATATTGTAAATTTAATACTAATCCTGCAATTTTGTGAAAATTTGAATTTAACTTTTGCTAATATTCATTTCCCTCTCTCGGTGACTTTTCACTTTTTCTTTCAAAAGTGCCATTTTGAACACTAATCTTACAAATCTTGTGGTTGCATCTTCAGAATGTTACAAAAGACATTATAATCATGAAATTGCGTGCCCATTCTATTGAATGAAAATCGAGCTATATCAAAAAGGAAATATTTTTATGCTGGTCTTGTCATAATTTGTCAAGATTAAACGCCAAATAAGTCCGCATCCCAATCACCTGATCACAGTTTATGTGTGTATATTGTAAGCTTTAAATTACAACAGTGACAGACACTTTGGGTGAGATTAATCCAAACTTGATTAAAGAGACAAACCTCAAATGTGTAGGCATATGCATTTCGAAAAATTATTTCACTTTGTATTTTGAAATTCACTTTAAAATAAAAAGTATTTTGAATTGTACCGATAATCTTGACCTAAACTTTTTGTTTGTCATCAGTACGGGTATATAATATGTCGTCAGGTGAATAATATAACTACCAAAATATATATTTTCGTGTTAACGATTTCATGTAATAGGCCTATATTATTCTGTGTAAACTATAATATCAAAAAATAATAGAGATGAATGTGCTTGAAAATTAAAATTAAACCTGAACTCCATTATGTCATTACAATGTTAGGGCATGCCAAACAAGAAACACTAATAGCCAAATAGCCCAATCTTGTTTTTTTTTTTTAGAAAATGTATGGCTGCAACATTTGGGGTTCGCAGGAACCCCCCCTCCCCCCTCACCCACCGCTTTGGGATATTTTTTCTTTTATTTTTAAAGAGGAAAATTTCGGCTTTTCATAATTTAATATTCCATAGGGCAAACGTCAGCTATACCTATTTGGTCAACCGTTTTGTTGACGAGAACCAAATTTTGACAAAGTGAACCCCCCTCCCCTCCAGAAAAAAAAATGCTTGTATGAGCTTGGAATGGGTGAGCGTCCAGCAATATGCCTCAATTATTATTAAACCTGATGGTCACTGGACCGAAGAGTGCAAGTCCTCTTGCGTTTCATGCTCAACAATCATTTTACTCTCGGCCAGTAACCTATCAGATATTTGTCATCTCTGCCGTG
Organism: Lytechinus pictus; assembly: GCF_037042905.1. Taxonomy (NCBI): domain Eukaryota; kingdom Metazoa; phylum Echinodermata; class Echinoidea; order Temnopleuroida; family Toxopneustidae; genus Lytechinus; species Lytechinus pictus. Next base: position 6,785,608 of record NC_087247.1, read on the forward strand.
ATCGGGATGATGGCGGCCGTTCTAATTTCGGACGGACTATAGCGTCCAAGAATGATAGCGCTACCAAATATGTTTATGGAGCGCAGGGGCGTATCCGGACATAATAACTGTTAAAGGGGAATTACTATTTGAGAATTTCATCTAGATAATTATGTGAAAGATTACGTATCTTGAATAACAACTGTTAGCATAAGAATATAAGATATAACTTTCAGGGTTATGTGGGTGACATCGAAACAATTTTCTGTAGACATTTTGATTTCTTGGAGTAGGTCTACATTATTTTTGTTGTATTTGTTTAGAGAGAGGTCGGCAAGTTCATGAACGACGGCCCCAATTTATCATTCTTTTTTATAGTGATTACAAAATTGGAATATCTGCCAAAAATATTTTGTGTAAGCCTTTACGGTCTAAAAATAATGGCAGCACGAATAAAACAATTATTGTAAATTGTATTTTGAAAAATAAATTGTATTAAAAAAAAAAAAATTGTATTTCAAAAATTTGGGGAGATCGCACCCCTTTGCCCGTTTCGTATTTTAAAAATATCCGGGAAAAAGAAACGACATTAAACCACGGTCCGGCACAAACACGAGACTGCGAGCGTAAAATAGAGAGCGCGAGGAGCCGACAACTCGGGCGTGTTTGAGAGAAGCCGACCGTTACAGACCATTCTAATTTAGCTGTTCATCAATCTCCTACAGCCAGGGTCATAACTGATATGACTCATCTCTTTTCCTCAGAGTTCATGTCCATTTTCATCGGTTGGCCATTTCATTTTCACTTCCCATTCAAATCTTTCATTACTCTTCAGTTCAAACATCGATTTTTCTTTCCCTTTAATCTGTGCACACCAAAAGTACTACGAAGTTCATGTCGCTTCTAAAATTAATACCAAACTATACTCTTCAACCGCATAATGCAATATTTACTATTACTTCCATACGAATTTTTAACATATCCTAAGAAGCCAAGTATACAAAAGGGCTATATCAGAACTGTACACTCTTAAAAAAGTTGGGCAAAAAATGTCCAACTTTTAACCAACCCTAAGCAAAATACTGTCTACACAACTATTGGTTAAAGTCTGTCCACATTGGGTAATAAAAACTAATAATTGGGGAATAAATTTGCTCAATTGGATTATAATTGCCAAGAATATATATATATATATACAGTTGAGGCCAAAAGTTTACATACACTTGTGGAATTCAGTGAAATTTGTTCGCGTGCCAAACATCGTAAGATTTACTATATATTCAGAAATATAAATACTATCATGACGAATTTGGTATCAAATGAAAGAGAGTATTAAGCTTTTTCACATGGTTGGGATGCCGTTGGGATGAAAGTATATTTCAGGTTGAATTTTCTTTGAAAAAAGGGTAAAGTATTCGTACCAAATGTATTCTATTGTTTGTTATAATATTTTCAAACATCGTCACATAGAAATGTATAAATGTCAAATGTTTGGTTTATATTACATTTTCTATCATGATATGTCACAACTGAACAAAAAAGTGTAATCTGAAATGTTTGTGTTGAGAAGTAACGAGCACAAATATGAATTGCTATTGTCAAGTTTTTATTTTTAATTTGTCTAAAATATGAAGATTTGGGGGGGGGGGGGAAATACACCTAAATATCTTTCAGCTCCTGATGACAAAGCAATGTGATGTAGGGGCATGACATACTCATTTGTTTGATATCCAGTTTGTCATGATAGCACAAATATTTTATAAGATACAGTAAATTTTATGTTTGGCAAGTGTCACATTTTCTTTGAATTTCCTGGGTGTATGTAAACTTCTGGCCTCAACTGTATAGATATATATATATATATTTTTTTTTTAACCAACATACATTACCCAACACAGTGGACAGTATGTTGCCCAACAGGGTATTCAGGTTACGAACTCACACAGTTGGTAGGCCTATTATTATCATTGTTGTGAATGCCATGTAATTTTATCACTTTCTTCACCTCCTGATTTTATTCCAATAAATTCAAGCGCAGTTTCCTCCAAGCAGAACTACCTGAAATACACGACAAAATATATTTTTAGTCTTTGCCAAAATGATATACTGTAGGCCTAAAGAGGATATAGAAATACCAAATGTAATCGAAGCATTTCCTTCTCTTAAAAAATATAAATAAATACCTGATATTTATGTTCATTTTTTAATTCGATGTAATAGCTAATCATCGAAGCTCTGTAGCATCTTATTTAGAATATAAATCTTGGAGAACATTTGCTAAATAAAACCCAAACAAACAGATGTTCTAAACAAGAATGATTCAGGGTTGCTATACTGAAATTATATCACTTCGCGAAAAGAAAATTGAAGTTAACCGCTTCCAAATACATATTGCATAAATTGAAAACTAGAATTTTTGAAGAGGAACTGGTATTCAATATTAATATTGATCATTGCGGGCATAAAGCTTTTGCTGGTAGAATGATCTCCAAGAAGTTCAAATACCTATAGCTAAACAGTTGAATAGTTGCCGCTTAAAAAGACGGGAGTCAAAGGTAGACTCGAACATCCCAAACACACCAGAACTGTCGGGAGAAAGTCGGCTTACACTACGGGACGCAAATGTATTCATCTGCAGCACTCGGCTAGAGTTTAATGCACACAGGTCTATCTGTTCTGATGAAATAAATATTCGTCTCAAACGACACCACAAACAGAATACTTGTATATACTGATAATGCAAAATAAAGGAGGTAACAGAAAATAATCGTGATAAAAATTAACATAATATATTTATCTTAAATAAATATTCGTCTCAAACGACACCACAAATAGAATACTAGTATATACTGATGATGCAAAATAAAAGAGGTAACAGAAAATAATCGTGACAAGAATTAACATAATATATTTATCTGAAAAAAAAAAACGAAATGGGACATACAGTCATGCACCCTGAATGACTAGAATCCTACACAACACATTCTAGCAAATCTCAATCTTGCGATTTGCTTCTTTTATTTTAACATTGAAAGTTCCATTCGACAGACACTGTGATTAATCATAAAAAGCCTTGAGAATTATACATCACACTGTCCTCCAAAAAGTAGAATATTTCGAAACGTAGAGAGAAATGAGAAAGAATTGACAGTTTCTGTGATTAATTTTGTGGGTTTTTTTATGTTTCTATTCTATCGATTTCTATATTCAAGTCATATTCTGAACAAAAAAGGATGCAATAATGCGATATACTATTTTGAGTTAATCCATGAATATTATGATGCGATCATGACTATTTATATAAGTATTGAAAATTTGAATTTTGTCAATTGCATCTTCTCCGTGAAAAGCACAGTTCATCTTCTAAAATTATATATTTTGTTAAACTCCCAAAGTAAAAAAAAAGGAGTCTACCAAATACATCATTCTGGTCCTTCATCATTAAAGATGCCGTTAGTGATAAAAATCGAATTGTTTAAACCTACTAGGATCCTAAAACATGAATTGTATATAAAACACAAATTGTATTATCAATTGTAGCTATACATTTATGTAAAAATACATTATGTACACAATTTACGATCAGTTATTGATCGGAATGATCTCTTGATGATGAAGACTTCTGGATTGCGTAAACAATTATATTCAACAGTCTTCATATATAAGTAAGATGAGTTACACAATGTTTAGTTGTTTACATGTAACCCATGGATATGTAATTATCATGTTTACGGTGATGATGCTACCGGTCGGGTTTTCCCTAAATAAAATATATGAAGTTATGATAATAATAAAAAAATATATATATAAAGGCATAGTTTCCTGATATAAGTCGAACTGAAACGACAAATGTGACTCATCAAAAGTCTAATGAATCTAGTTTCCTCAATCATCGTCCAAAGCAATAAAAAAAATCATTATAGCAATTGGTAGGCCTATAGAATTTTTCCTGGAAAAGTGGTCATTATACTTTCAACTGCTTCGTAATGTGTAGTCTAAACATGTCTTTTTATATTTCCCTTTTTTCCATTTCTTTTCTTTCATTTTCGTTTTCCCCTTTCTTTCTTTCTTTCTTTATTTCTTTGTTTCTTTCGTTTTTTCTTTACCACTCTCTTTTTCTTTGCATGGTTGTTTGTTTCTTATTTTCTTTCTCTCTTTATGTGTGGTTTGTTTATTTCTCTTTTTTGTATATACCTTTCGTATCCCCCCCCCCCCCATTTTTCTTTTTCTTTCTATTTATTCTATTGTCAAAGGAAATTGCAGGAATATTGGTCTATATGTTTTGGTTTCCAATTAGCAGCGGGATTCATATCGAATACAGTTTTCTAGTTACAAACTTTCAGGCCTGTATGAATTGCAATATAAACAACACTAGGTATGAAAGGCATGCACATCACGACAAGAGACGAAGAGTTATCATATAATGAAAAATCTTTTGTTTTGGTTAATTAGCAGCGGGATTCATATCGAATACAGTTTTCTAGTTACAAACTTTCAGGCCTGTATGAATTGCAATCTAAACAACACTAGGTATGAAAGGCACATCACGACAAGAGACGAAAAGTTATAATATTATGAAAAATCTTTTCATTTCCAATAAGTCATTTTCTTGAATTCCTTACCGATTCAGGGTTCGGATGTCGTCATCTATTTGAAGCTATACTTCTGAACTTTTCTTGTGTTTTTTTTTTCTCAATAAATGAATTTCTTTGAATAGAGTGGAAATATGACAAACACACTGTATAGCTTTCTTTACGTCCCAACTGCCCCAACCCCTCACAACCGGCTAATAGACTCCATTACAGGCGCACACGTATATAAGGGCACAAATAACACAATGAGTACATTGTCAAGTGTAAAGGGCTTGAGGCAGATGCTTGTCCCATCATCGGTTGACCTCTGGAGCTAAGGTCACTCCGTGTAACGAGGTAAACAGATCCTCCACCTTCAAGAAAACTTTCTTAGATGATTGATCAAAATTGGAATAAATTTTCATCGCATCACTTTAAGGACCTCAAGGTGTGCAACCTATATCGTAAACTGCCCCCCCCCCCTCCTCCAACTCTCCTTCTCCCCCGCTCTCGCTCTTTCTTTCTATCTTATATTAACAAAAGAATAAGCAAGGACAGAAAGAGAAAGAGAGAGTTTGTGAGACTTCTACAAAAAAAGTTTACCGTTTCGAACAACTAGATAGATGATTTTGTCTCTTTCGAAGACAAAATCATGCGTGTTTCTTATATTTCATTTTATGACTAAGAAAGCTTCCCTCTTCAAATAAACTGAAAAGGATAGATCGATTAATAAATAAATAAATAAATAAATAAATAAATAAATAAGTAAATAAGTAAATAAGTAAATAATAAAATAAATAGATAAGTAAATAAATAATAATTAAATAAATAACATAAATAAATAAATAAATAGATAGATAAATAAATGAATAAATAAATAAATAAATAAATTCTGAAAAAAATCCGCACATTAAATGGTCAAAACAGAGTAACGAGGCTTCAACTGATTTTCCTAATTTCAAAATGGCCCTGAAGAGCAAATTCTTAAATTAAATTAAAGGAATACTACATAATTTAGGCCTACATTGCTTCACAATGATTTTGATTTTTAGTTTTGCTGCACACAAGAGCAAATATTGACATATTGATTGAACAAAAAATCAACTATAACCAAGCGAGTTAGAGGCAAATACAATTACTGTCTATAAGGGAATTCAATATTGTTTAACAATTACGTATAATTAATATCATTTGGTATTAGAAGAAAAAAATCTGATTCATTAAAAGATGAATGTCAATTACTTTGATTCACTATCTATCGTCAGTACAAGTGAAATGGTAGAATGATACATGTAAAAGTTAAATGAAGTAACAGAAGATAAATGAGCAGGTAGAGCAGCATCAGCAGAAGTAGTAGTAGTAGTAGTAGTAGTAGTAGTAGTATTGTAGTAGTAGTAGTAGCAGTAGTATTAGTAGTAGTAGTAGTAGTAGTAGTAGTAGTAGTAGTAGTAGTAGTAGTAGTAGAAGAAGTAGAAGTAGTAGTAGTAGAAGTAGAAGAAGTAGTATTGCTAGTAGTAGTAGTAGAAGAAGAAGAAGTAGTATTACTACTAGTAGTAGTAGTAATAGTAGTAGTAGTAGTAGTAGTAGTATTAATAGTAGTAGTAGTAGTAGTAGTAGCAGTAGTAGTAGTAGTAGTAGTAGTAGTAGTGTAGTAGCATAGTAGTAGAAGTAGAAGTAGTAGCCGTATAGTAGTAGTGCATATAGTTTAGAAGTATAAATAATATTTCAAGACATATAGGTAAGCGAGAGTGATATATTCATTTTTTATTTTTGATAAATTGTCGATAATTCACCAAATAAATTCTTGAGAGAATAAGCGAATTAGCTATGAATATGAAGTTGAGATATAATCGCTATTGACTATATTAGTAATAAAGATTTTGATTGGTATTGTAGATTGATGATGATGAAATAATATTAAAAAAATTCAAGTACAACCGCTATTCTGTTGCCCAAAGTCAATAATGTACTTTTCATTGTTTTTCTTCATTATTCATGTATGTGATGATATCAATTAAGTTCTTTATTTTTTTTCATATCAAGATCCAAGGAATTTTGCAAGATAGATCATTGCACTTCTGTTTGAAATATTATTTTCATAATCATTATAATGATATTATTGTTAGTATTACCTTTTCCGTTATTTTTTGCTTGTCTTATTTTTGCTCTGTCAACTTTGTCACAAATTCACTTCTTTTACATTCTTGATAGCTCTTTGTATCAAATTCAAATCACCACTTTTTGGGATGTTATTATTAAGTGATTGAACTAAAATAATCAAGTTATGTATCAGGTAATGTAAAAATATTCCTTTAGAGTTGTTGTTTAAAAAGAAACAGTTACATGTCAGTCAATTCAATTTAATGATCCTTTACAATAATTCACATCAAATAATATTTGTCTGTGCCATGGCCTTTGCTTAAAAAAATAAATTCATCGAGAGCAAAATGTTTGTCTTTTTCACCGCAAACATCTAATTATCATGATTATACTCTTAGCTCAGTTTATAGCACACATTCCAATCCTACCAGTATTAATTACTATCCTTAAAATTAATTTTTATTCAAAGGACATTGTGTAAACAAACTCAACGGTCTAATAAATACAGACAATATGTGGAAATAGAGACATGATTTTATTTAGCTTACGAAATTAAAATCGATATACTGAAAAGACTTTTTTCATTACAGCATTACTTTATGTCAACGGTGTAATTTTCCATGCAATAGACATACCTTGAATATAAATGTCCAATTGAGTAGTCGTGTTCTGTGGTTGTCTTCCGATAGCACTATTATTCTTCACTTCAGGGGCAAAATGAGAGGCACCATCCAATGGTATTTTATTCTATGTTATGAATAATGTTGTCAACTATTTAAATATATTATTTACAAACTGCTCCGCCAATATGTCCTATGTTGAAACATCCGTATCTTCAATCATAAGATAAAGATGTCGATTTCGAGGTATTTCCAAGATGGCGTCTCTGTAGACCGGACAATGAATTAACTAAAACATGAAAAATCTGTCTCCGGTGGAAAGTCAACTAAAATGTTACTTTAACTAACAATGAAATTGTAGAAACTGTCTATGTTGAAAACACTGTCATCTTCTTTATATCTGGTCGAGACACCAAATACGTCTTGGAAAGTACTTTTGGTTCGCTAACGCGTAATATTGGCGAGAATGTTTATGGTTTTGACAAGTGTAATCTATGCATGTGTTTTCTACGTTTCGACAGCCAGGGCACCGCCCATACTGTGGCGAAAGGGGGGTATATCGTCAGGCTTGTGTCATAATATTATGTGCATTCTATGTTCCATTCCCTTCATTGACTATTTAGAAGCAATAAAACTGACTACAAATGTAATCATTGATCGGGTGATATTGACAATAATAATAATAAAAACAATAATAACAATAATAGCAATAGTAATAATGATGATGATGATGATGATGGTGATGATGATGATGATAATGATGATGATGATGATATTAATGATGATGATGATGGTGATGGTGATGGTGATTAGGGATGATGATGATGATTAGGGCCGATGATGATGATCGTCATAATAATAATGATAATCATAATTACAACAATAAGAATGCTTCAAATATCATGAAAAACTGGATTGAAAAGCTAGGTATTTAGTAATCCAACGATATCATGTTTAGAGAATATCTATAAAACTTCATATCAAATCAGCTTTTATACAGATTGTCATTTACTTCTCATACTTCGAATCATTAATGAATGACGTTAATACATTAATAGGAAACAACATTTTATGCACCATTTAAAAACAAATTTAGGTAAATTCCCTAAATTACACGTCCTAATTATAATTCATTAAAAGAATATATCCGTGAGTATGCTCCAAAAGATTTATGGAGGGAGGATATTAGGTTAAAATGCATTTTACTGGATGACGAAAAAAATGAATTAAAATTTATTTGATGAGAAAGTAAGCATAATATGAGCGAATGACTCGCTATTTTTCTACATGTTGAACACTCACAAAGACGCACTCACGCACTTCTTCAAGCACATCTTTACTCACCCTCAACCTCACCCACACACGCCTTCACATACTCACTACACACACTAAATTTGGCCATTTGGTGATCTTCGCAACTAAACCTTAAAAAAAAGTGATTATCAAATAGCCTTGGTGACGAAAAATATGATTTTGGTCACAAAGGCAGAAAAATGTGATTTTTATCAATATTTTGGGGTGAGTTTTAACTTCAGGTACAATATAAATGTATACAAATTCAAGCCTCATATCATTAAAGATTTATGAATTTTCTGAATGTCCTTACATCAGACAAAAGTACATGTGTAAAAAATGTTGATTTTTTTGTTCTCTCGAATTTTTAAAAGCTCAATCCCTTCAACATGCTGACAAATTTAGCTTAATGTGCCTCCAGAAGAAATGACATAAGCTTCAGAATTAAAAAAAAAGATTGATTTACATTAAAACAAAAATATCGTGCTGTTGATATTGAATCATCAGGTAATTTTAATGGATGGAAAACTAAATATGTCGATAATTAGTCCTCCATCTAATTGATTTTAATAGCAGTTATCATTCACTTTTGAATTTCATCAAAAACAGCTCTTGAGATTGATACTGACACTGATATACAGTAATTTTTAATGTTCCATCTACATGTATATCCACTATCATTTGGTGACAAATCATTGTGAAAATGTGTGAAAATATTTTTCGGGGAAGTGTAGCAGATTTTTAGTAATTCGTACTCCTATCAGTTTTAGTTGAAATCTGATCTTACTTACATCGAAATTGTCGATGTAAAACTTCAAAAAAAATTATGGAAAGTTTGTTACTTGTCAAGATTTTATTTTATAAAAAGTCATTTTTTTATGTTACGACTGTACAAGAGGTAGAGCACCTGCATCATGAACGGGGTCGTGGGTTCGATCTCCGGCCGAGTCATACCAAACTAACTTAAAAAATGAGACTTTCTGCTTTTTTGTCAGGCGGTCAAAGCATTGTCGAGAAGAGTAAGAACAACATAACACAGGGTCAGCTGAAAGATTGACTATGTATGAGCTGAAGTGGCTACCCTTGGTAAATAATAAAAATAATAGCTATTTTTATATAGCGCTTTTCCCATAATGGCCCAAAGCGCATACAGCATAATTATTACCCCGGTCATCGGATCCTTGCATGCCCGCATACAATGTATGCACCTTCTCCACTCCCTGTGGAACATTCCAACAAGAGTTCCAAGACTCAATTGCTAGGCATACTACATGGCTTTCACAAATCCTACCGGGTACCCATTTAGCACCTGGGTCGAGAGTGGCAAAGTGTGGATTGCCAAAGGACGCTAGACCGTGGTGGGATTCGAACACACGACCCTCTGTTTTCAAGGCGAGAGTCAGAACCACTACACCACGGCTCTTCCATATAGAGACTTCGGATTTTTTTTTGGCGTAACATAAGGACAGATTCATTTTTAAAAAGCAAAACAAACAAACAAACTGCCCCGGGACCTAACGAGGTAATTACCCAATTTATTTGATAGTGGATAGAAGAAACCATATCCCTTACATCCAACCAATCAGGAGGGTCTATGAGACCAATTTTCTCATAATGTATTTTCTTTAAGGCAAGAAGTTTGTTTACGTCAATTGAAGACTTTCGGCTAAGCAAATTCTTGAATATACTGAAATATATATACCCTCGGCCGTTGACTAAGTTGCGAATAATAAAAAATAAACATTATGAGAGATAAAATTATGAGTAAAATCGGCATCGTGGACCCCTCGGCCTCGTGCGAAGACCACATCAGTGGCATTCCTTTCAAAGATAATCACTGTTTTAACATAAGGTAAAACTTTTACACAAAACATGACCTAGATCATGACTTTTGTATATTTTTTTCTGTGACTTTTCTTGGAAAGGAACTGGTGAAAGGAATTGGAACAGCAAGATACTGTGTCCTTTGAATTGTTATTTTCAGAAACATAATGGGTCAAACAGACAAATAAATAGAAAACACACGTCATAAGGAAACTCCCACCCACTACTAAAACTGAAATACATTATCAGGTGATTTGAAAAAAAAAGGAGGTATGAATTTTACATAGTTCTTTAAAAATGAATTTGATTTGTACAAGGCGTATTAAAACCAAATTAATCAATTTTCTGAGGGCTGATTTCAAAGGTCATGGAAAGTGTGCCAATTTCGGCTGGTTTTCCCCAGTTTTTTACGGTGTTACTCAGTTCTGGATGGTTATATCCGGTTTCGGCTGGTTTTGGCCGGTTTTAATATGGCCAGTATATATTGGATGCTTTAGCCGGTTTTGGACAGCTTAAGTCGGCTTTGGACGGTTTTTGTCGGCTACGGTTTTAAGACGCGCGTCTTTTAATTGTTCTAGCCGCCACTGAACGACGGGACGGTTTTGAACGTAATAAGCCGATCTTTTTTTTTGTTGATAGATATTTTATGTAAAATAATATTTTGCATTCAATATGGGTTATTATATGGCATCGTTCTAAGGATCTGTATGACTGTAAATCAAAATTGAACAATGTATCAAAAAACAAAGTCGAAACATTCAAGATATGGCTTTTCAAGCCACTTTGCATTGTTTTGTCTATATTTACCTTTTCTGGTATATCTGCGGAAAGAGGTTTGGGTGAAGATATAATATCAATGGCCTTTGAATAAGGCTAGTAAACATAAAGATGTAGTCAGTGAATAATTTTCATGTCCGCTCTCCGACTGAACACTACAGTGGCAGTGTAGAAGCGTAACTATGAATGGCGTCACGCACATATATCTCTGCGATGTCTGTTTTTGTCATCTACGAGGTTCCCCCGGCAGTTCTCCCCCGGGGTCAAGCTCGCCTTCCTTGCTGATTAACTTGCCCCGATCCGTGAATTATGATTGCTCGATAAAAGCTCACCGACCCGCCAATAGCTGTGAAATTTCATAATTCTGAGGGCCATGTAGCCGCCTGAGTTTAGGGAACATGATAAGTGTATATGGGAGAGAAGGGAAAAGGGTGAGAGACAGGGGGAAAGCCCAGTCTATGTGCACTTTGTAAAAGTACCGGCCCTAAAAAGCAACTTTCAACAAATTTTGTCTGAAGAGCAGTAATAGGGTTAATTGTTTAGAAAGGCGGTGATCCCGGAGGGCGGGGAATATGCTCGCCCCCTTTATCTTTTTTTTAATTTTGGGGTGGGGACCGTCCCTCTCTAGTTTTAAAACTTGATATAAATTTTATTCAAATTTCAAGTCAAAAGGCCGAGTTTACTTCAATCACTTTCATATTCTATAGCCCAAAAGTACAATTTTGGTGGTAAAAATAAGACCTTTTCGCTGACACGCAAACAATTATACTCCTTCCACATCTCAAACAGATTAGGGGTAATGATATGGTGCTCCCTTACTCATAACATAAAACCGCCGCCAATGGTTTACTGCTTTGTCGCCAGCAGTGGCGAATGAAAAACTGCGCAATTGCCAAATCAGTGCTGAACTGGGCTATGTACCGTGCCCCTCTCCAAAATCTGACATTGCGGCTACAGATATGACGTCACACTTCGGTACTCTCAAGCGCCGATGTAAATTTGACTCTTTTTTTACGTTTGCCTTTCTGCGCTTCACAAAGCTGTTTCTCAGTGCACCCCCCCCCCCCCCCTCTTCCCTAGATACGCCATTGCCTCCCAGTGATGAAGGCAGAAAGGTGCCGATTTTCCCGCCAAATTATTCCCCGATTCGAGCAAATTAGAGACACTGTGAGCATTAATTCACGGAAAGAGTTTGAAAGCATATAATTTGTAGATTAGTGAAATATTGCGGTGAATGATTGAAATATAGATTACGACGCCCTTTCATCAATAAACCCACCATGGATGGTAGACATAAATGATAAGTTATGAGAACTGATGTGGAATTAAACAAAAAAAGAGTAACTATAATGATCCGGGGATTTTGGAAAAATGGTTTCTTATATTCGTTTGGTTCGGTATGATTACCCGCTTGCTCGTTGGTCACATTGAGCAATTTTATAATGATTCACCGACACCATGGAGGTAGTTTCTACCTCCATGCCGACACAGACAATGACATCAGTATGTTGTTCAGAAATATAATGGTCTTAACAAATACATGGCTACTAAGGCGGATTATTTCATACTTTCTCGTTTATGGAACAGAAATACATATTTTCTCCGTGATTATAATACGCCATGATCTATACATTTTGCTTAGATGATGTGAATAGTATACCACATTAATTTTTACCCTGCTCTTTGTAATGAATTGTCCTTGATTCTTTTAATTACTATTGATTTATATTTATATTTATTCCTTTACTCATTATATAGTTATGTTTGCTTGATTTTTCTCTATTCATTAAAAAAAACTTGGTTGTAATGGACTTGACCATTGAGGTACTACTCCTTAAATGCAAATTAAAGAGCTAATCTAGTCTCTAATCAAACTCCGGCTCTTGGAGTGATACTAGGGACCAATCCTTTTATAGTGAACTTAACATCCTTATAGAGTGAATAATAGCTCCTTTTTTAGTGAAGTTTGCATTTTTTCAGACACTTTCACTCCAAAAAGAGGTCAAACCCACTCTCAAAAGATGCAAATTTTACTCCAAAAAGACTGGTCCATCGTATCACTCGGAGGAGTGCATGCGATTGGGGACCAGAATAGTTCTTTTGCATTTAGAGAGAGTTTGATAACATTTTTGCTGTTTTGTTTTGTAAGCATCTTTATCAAATTTCAATTTATATACTGTTAATTCAATGTCTGTTAAAATTAAATGATTTCATAAAAAATAACTCAATTCAGATCTAAAAAGAAAAAAGAAAACAGTTGCAAGGGACCGGACGTCTCATCCGGTTCAGAAATTCAGAAAATATAAATATAAACCCGCTTTGTGTTCATTTTTTTGGGTAAAAATTACCACCAGTGAACTAAATTCTCAAAAAAAAATTCTACTAAAAGATATCTGATTCTTTAAAAAAAAAAAAAGGTGGGGGGGGGGGGCTTCTAATATTTCACAAAAGTTCTAAACAGAGACAGGTTATATATAATTTGCCTGTCATTTTGTATTAACATTGTACATTGTAAGGAAAATGTACATATAACCGGGCATATAACCCATCAAAAAGCTGAAAATAATTTGTCAAGAACTTTCTTAAAGCTCTTCGTTCGTTGCAATAACGCCAACATGCAGTGGCGTAACTACGGGGGGGGCATGGGGGGGCACGTGCCCCCCAATCGGCTGGCAAAAAAAAAAAAAAAACGGGGAAAAGGAGAAAAAGAGGGAGAAAGGGAAAGAAACGTAGTGGGAAATCAAAAATTATTGTTCATTATAATGTTATATTATGATTATGTTATGTTATATTACTTTAAAAAAAATCATAACTTTATGAAACATAATTTGCTCAGGGCCTATGTCTTCATTGTTCCTGGCGCTCGCATCGTCTGTTTAACGAGATATATAATCCCGTTGTACTAAAACCTCCCGTTTTCAAGTCAATATACACCAAATATATTTCCTCGCACTTCGAATTATTATTGTTTTATGTAGTTACATATGCTTCTTTTTCATGACTACTTAAAGTGGTTGCCCCATTTTAAGGTCTTAATATAAAACACTTCCTGTCCGTGCTTACGATCGCATTACTGGATAGCTGAGATATGTCTGCTCTTCATGAATTCCTAAAATCAGTCCTTAAAATGTAACTTTTTTTAATCTGAAAATCAAACATTTTCAGCTTGCGCTTCGCGCTCGCATCATTTGGTTAGCGAAATACGCATGGTCTTCGTGAATTCCTACAAACAAGCCTTAGAATTCCCCTCTTCCGTTCTGAATTAAGTAAATTTCCAGCTCGCGCTTCGCGCTCGCAATATTTGATTAGTGAGATGCGTGAATAATCATGATTACAATGACTACAAAAAGTGCTTCATGTGTTTAGATGTAATTCTAGTAACATCAGCATGCACTTGGCACTCGCATTAGATGACTATGGTGAGATATGTGTACTCTTAATGGATTCCTTAAAAAAGTACCCTCTTAAAATAGCCCTGTTCAGGGTCAAAATATACAAAAATTTCAGCTCGCGCTTCGCGCTCGCATCATTTGGTTAGTGAAATATGTATGGTCTTCGTGAATTCCGACAAACAAATCTTAGAATGCTTCTCTTAAGGTCTGAATTTCCTAAATTTTCAGCTCGCGCTCGCAATATTTGATTAGTGAGATGCGTATGATAATCATGATTACAACGACTACAAAAAGTGCCTCATGTGTTTAGATGTAATTCTAACAAAATCAGCATACGCAAGCTTGGCACTCGCATTAGATGATTATGGTGAGACATGAATATACTGTTTGTTTAGCAAGACAGGTATGTATCATGATTACAAAAATTTGCTTATAATGTCCCTTTTTAGTTCTGAATATAAAAAAATTTCAGCTCGCGCTTAAGTGACTCAAATTTTTTGTTGGTGCCCCCCCCCAATGCCGTGACCCACGGTACGCCACTGCCAACATGTTTTAATATTTTTAATGTACAATGTTTGCATTAAATACCCCCCCCTAAAAAAATGCAAATATGGGAAAGTTCGTGAAACCGAAATTGTCATATTTTCCCTGCTTGCGCCATGCGCTTATAAACAATGATGAAAGTCATCATCCTCATTCTGTAACCATTCTGGGACCACTTCCCCTCCAGCTTTGTCAACCCTGCACCCGTGAGCAAAAAAGGGCGAAAAAGTACTATCAATTTCGAATGGCCTTCCCTCTGTACTTTCCTCTGGTTGTATGTCAATGCTAATGAGCTTTTTATAGGTCAATCACATATGGTTTGAGGAATTTAGGGTATTTGGGAATGCATATGGACTGGGACTGTGGGTGTATGTATGCACGGTAACATAGAGCCAATGGGTATGTATCCTCTTGACGATATTTCACCTTTTGTGACGTCAGACTACCGTATCATTAGCTTTTCCTCAGATTCGGTGTGTCATCGACTGTAATTATGATAATAATAATAAGGATTCATAATCATTGATGAAGATGATAACGATGCTATAATGATGATAATGATAACAATGAACGATGATAACAATGATTGTAAATAGAATAGCATCGATTCCATCAATGAATCTTATCTGCAAAACAGAATATAAACATGATTATCATTGAAATAAAATCATCCTTGACGATATCAATATCAGCTCGATCAGTGAAAATCCACTAATCGTTCAATATTTTGTGATTTTAGTATCACTACAGTACACTTACATGTAACTAACAATAAACTGTATTTTAGTGACAATGTTTAGTTGTTCCCATAATAAATCAAATCAATTTTTTTTTTTTTTTTTTTCAATTCTATATATATCTTGACATGATCCTGGCTGTTCGAATAGATTACGACTTGAATAAGACGATGGACCAGGGAGTGTTGCAAAAAAGAGAGTTTAGTTTGACATATAAAGTTGGGTTATAAATTCTCAGATACGTCTAGCTCATTACTTTAAATCCCGCCTTTCTGTGCTCTTATTGTTAACGTATCATGATGAAACAAACTTATGTTGATCTGTATATGTATTTGTATTTTTTTTATCTTGACTATGATCAATTAAAAGGTACCGACGTGTATTAAGGTAAAGAAAAATAAAGTTCGTTTGCAATGAGCAAAGAATCTTACAAGTCTCAATGTATACTTTCAATCTTGCCTATATTCTACTGATCCTCGAGTTCAGGGCGCGAATGAAAATGTATTTAAAAAAAACTATGCGAACCATTAAGGATTTTTTTCGAGTGAGATTCGTCGTGGCAAACGGCACTTTACAGTAGTATGTTTAAAAAAAGAATGACCACATCTTAGACATATATGATATTTGATAGGTTAATTAATAAACACAAAATTTGCTGAATTATATAGTTACATGAATGATTATTTTACTTTACTCTAGTACGGTAGCTAGTGAAAATCACCATATTTGGTTGGGGGCAATTAATTTTTTGTTGTTGATATGTTTACGAAAATAATACTTCAAGTGTGAACTACAAAATGATGGGCAAACATCTGACTTGGAGAAAACATCGTGAATATTATGAAAATTAGGTGTGTGGGGGTTGGTTGGTTGGCTTGTGATGACAGAGCATTCGTCATCCTGATGCGGGCTGTCATCGGGCGAGATCCGGGAGAGTCCCGGGGATGGAGAAGTCATCAGTGCCGCTGCCTTGCTCCAACTCATGCGGGCAAACAAAGACTACCTTGTCCAACCCGACGCTCGCAGCATCCAGCAAAATTTACCTCAAAATGCCCGGAATAATGGGAGTGGAATTGAGAGAGGGAGAAAGAAAGACAGAGAGGGGGCACCAGAGGTGAGGTGAAAAGAAGAAGAAGAAGAAGAAGAATCAGAAGATGACGATGATCATGACATGATGGTGATGATGGCGATGACGATGACGATGGTGATGGTGATGATGATGAGGATGATGATAATGATGACGATGAAAATGATGTGATGACGATGACAACGACGATGATGATGATTAATGATGATTACGACGATGATGATGATGATGATGATGGTGATGATGATGATGATGATGATGATGATGAGGATGATGATGATGATGATGGTAATGATGATGATGATGATGATGATGTTATGATGATGATGGAATATCAGAAAACGAGAGGCAAACAGAAGAAGGGGAAGGGGCACTGACAGGCCTGAGAAGAGAGAGAGAGAGAAGGGGGGAGTATATTCAATATGGAGGATAAGGAGAACGATATGAGAAAAATTGTCAAGAGAGTGGCCTGTAGACCTGATAAACCTTTCATACAAAATGAAATCTCATCAATTTTTCTAAGGGTCAATTGAAATTCACCTCGATGATGTACAGGTCAATTTATTTATCAGCAGTATTTTGGGGGTGCTTGAAAAATTAACGGGCCTTTCTGCCATTAAAAATATACGATGACTGGTGTATGTTTGATCGAAAGGAAAATTTTGATGTTTTTTTTTTCTAAATGATATTAGAATGTGTGCTTCGTCTACTCCTATTTCAATTTACTTACCGTACTTAAAGAGAGGCTGTATACGCATCTAGGGCTAAGCTGAAAGGCCTTTCAATTTACATCAATGAAAATCTAACACGGAAGCGATCTCAGCTGTTCTGGCAAGTAAAGAAGGGAAACCTCCCGCAAGTCCACAAAGTCTGGACTCAAGACGGAAGAGTAACAGCGATGAATAAGAGTGGGAAAAGAGTTGCTCTTTCAAGTGTAAAGGACCTCGGAAAACTTGACCAATTGAAGGAATGAGACAACAATATCAATCAAATTCACTGAACTGTAATACTTGGTCTGCTTGAGCACACAGGCGAATTCCTGTTTACTATTTGCTTTAAATTGCACTATTAAATATACGATTTGTTTTTAATAACGTTAATCACTAGAACTTGGTTCTTATTTTATTGAATATTTGTATAAAATTACATTCATTACTTACACGTAATACTTTTCACTTGTTTTGAAGTGTGACAACTTACATTTTATTGTTATTGTTGCTGTTGCTATTTTGCACATATTCGGGTTTTTCATGTATATATATTTGATAATTAAAATGATTAATGTATATAAATTGCTTAGAGTGGAGGAAGTAAAATCTCAACCTAATTTCAACATAAGATTTAATGATTAAATACCCATGTTCAATTTGTAATAAATCTGTTAAAATAAATCAAAAGGCTTTGTTATGCACTGTATGTTCACAGTGGGTGCATATAGTTTGTGGCGGGGTCTCAAGAGAGACCTATGATTCAGATGAACTGTTTGAAAATTGGCAGTGCCCGAAATGTATTCTCCAAAGTGTATTACCTTTTTGGAATGATCCTGATCTATCTACTGAAGTCGTGTATAACTGTAATAATATTTCTGTCGACGCACATGATGATATGTCAACCGAAACTAATGATTTTGCTCTAAAAGATATTAAAGGTATAAAATTAGCTCATCTTAATGTCAGAAGCATTGTTAATAAAGTTGCTGATTTACAATGTTGGCTGAATAATAACCCTTATGATCTACTAGGAGTGTCAGAAACATGGTTAACAAAAGAACATTCTGATAGCTTGATTTCTGTTAAAGGTTATAAGTTTGAGAGGAAGGATAGATGTACTCATGGAGGTGGAGTGGGATGTTTTATATCAGAAAATTTATCGTATATAAGGAGATTGGATCTTGAATCTGTTGCCTTAGAAATAATTTGGTTGGAGTTGCAACGTAGCAATAGTAGCTCATTATTTATTGGTATATTGTATAGAAAACCGGATAATCATTTAGATTTTTTTGACAATCTTGAAAGTAATCTTGAGAAATTGTATACAGTTACAAACAACGTCATCCTTCTTGGTGATTTTAACTGTAATATGCAAACCATAAATAATCTTTCTAGAAAAGTTTCCAGTCTCCTTACTACAATGCAAATGACACAGGTTATATCTGAACCCACTAGAATTTCACCACATAGCCAGTCAGTAATCGATTTGGTATGTATTTCTGATGCACTTGTTGACATTATTATTAAGTCAGGAGTGCAGTCAGCTGGACTTAGTGATCACTCTGTGATTTTTACTGCAATTAAAGGGAAACATCAATCCCTTTCTCCGAAAATAACTAAATGTCGTTCATTCAAGTACTTTGACAGTGAGAAATTTAAAGATGATGTAAGGAAAGTTGATTGGCATGAGTTTTATTCCTGTGGGACTGACGTTGAAAAATTGTGGCACTACTTTAAAAACACACTCCTGGACATTTGTGACAGGCATGCCCCCGTGATATCAGTGCGGCAAAAACAAAGAGGGGTACCTTGGATAAATGATGATTTTTTGGTGTTAGCACGCGAAAGGGATTATTATCGAAAGCAATTTAGAAAAACAAGATTAATTTATTGGTGGAATAAATTTCAGTTTTCCCGTAACAGAGCTAATAACTTGATTAAAAATTTGAAAAAGAAGTATTATCAGGACAAATTTAAGGACTGCGAAAATGACATAAAAAAGAACTGGAACATTTTATCGAAGCTTATACCTAAGAAAAATAAAACCACGAGTCATGATGTTAAATTAACAATTGATAATGATCAAATACCTAACAATGAAATAGCTCACGTTCTAAACAAAGCCTTTAATGAAGTCGGCTCAAGGTTGCAAGCCGCTTCGGGTAATTTCTCGAAAGATTTATTAAACAATTTACAAACTCTGTTTATTCCAGATTGTGAATTTAAATTTTATGCAATAAAAAAGGAGTATGTTTTGAAAGAACTATTACATATTGATTGTTCGAAAGCGGTCGGAGTAGATGGCATTCACCCTAAGTTTCTTAAGCTGGCAGCAGAGAGTATAGCTGGCCCTTTAACCCATTTATTTAATGCAACTTTACAAACTAGTGTAATTCCAGAAGATTTTAAAACAGCAAGAATTACTCCTGTACATAAGGGAGGATCATTTGATATTGACAATTATAGACCAATTTCTGTGCTTCCAGTCCTGTCCAAAATACTAGAGAGAGCAATACATGATCAATTGTATAAGTACTTAAATGTAAATGATCTACTTGCAAATTGTCAGTCTGGCTTCAGACCGTCTTATTCTACTGCCACTTGTCTAACTGAGATTACAGACTTTTTGTATGATAAAATGGACCGAAAACATGTTACTGGTGGTATTTTCTTGGACTTACGCAAAGCTTTTGATGTTATTCCTCACAATTTTATACTTGCAAAACTTAAGTACTATGGTATTACTGGCAATGAATACAACTGGATGGAATCGTATTTAACAGACAGAAGGCAATTTGTAATGATTAACAATTGTCGCAGTGAATTTTTGAAGATAAAATCAGGTGTCCCACAAGGATCTATACTGGGTCCATTGATATTTTGTATTTTTATTAATGACATGTGTAATTTGAAATTGCATGTACATTCTAAAATGTCTCTTTATGCTGATGATACCGCCATTTTTAATCACGGTGAATCAATTAAGGAGGTACAAAAGTATTTGCAAGATGATTTTGATTCAATAAGTAAATGGCTAGACTTAAATAATATGCATTTACACCCGCAAAAAACAAAAGCCATGGTATTTGGTCAAAAGAAAAAGTTGAGGGGTGCTCATTTGTCAGTGAAATTCAGGAACATACAATTAGAAAATGTAAAAAAGATTAAATACTTAGGTGTCATGCTCGATCCGGGCTTGACTTGGTGCGAACATATTACTAATATCGTTTGTAAAATATCTCGGGCAATAGGTTGTGTAAGGCGGATTAAGCACTTACTGTCCTTTGATATTATGAAGAAGCTGTACTTTTCTATGGTTTTACCTTACATTGATTACTGTATTACATCTTGGGGAAGCAGTGCAAAAATACATTTAGATAAGATACAAAAACTTCAAAATAAATATGCCAGAATGCTTTTGAAAAAAGATTATAATACATCACAAATTTCTTTGTTGCAGTCACTGAAGTGGCAATCAGTAGATCAGCGTATAAAATATCAGTATTGTGTTCTTGTATATAAAATAATGAATGATTTAGTTCCAAATTATTTAAAACCTTTAGTATGTAAACGGCCCGTGAAATACAGGACACGGTATTCTTTACGATGCCCCCTTCAGCTTCCCAAAGCTAGAATTGAACATAAAAGAAAATCTTTCGCATATGTCGGACCCAAATTATTTAATGCACTTCCTTCAAATTTACAAGTTTGTACCTCCTTGTTAGTTTTTAAAAAATTATGCAAAGCCTTTCATACGAATTGATAAAGGGCGAAATGATATTCCTTTGATTTACAATGCTATGTATGTTTAAATTGTCACTTCCCACTCTATATTTTGGTGTCAATTGTTTCTGATGTTAGATATTTTGTATTTTGTATTTTTGATGTTGTTTGTTGTTGTTGTTCATAGTTATCTTGACATGTATTTTAAACTGCAGGGCGCCTTTGTAAAGCAGTTTTAAGAACTGAACAGGCCTACCCTGCAGTATAAAATAAATAAAACAAAATAAATAAATAAATAAATATAAATGCTACTAATCATAGCTAGTTTATAGCGCTTTTGCCATAACGACTCAAAGCGCTTTAATTGCTGCATGCATAGCCTAATTATTACCCCGGTCATTGGATTCTTTTCAGTCCTGCACGAAAAGTGTAAAATTTCCACTCCCTGTGGAGCATTCCTTACATTCATCACAACCTCATAGTGGCGCTTGCAAATTCGAACGCCTTGCCAAAGGACGCTAGACCGCGATGGGATTCAAACACACGACCCTCTGTTTAAAAGGCGAGAGCCAGAACCACTACACCACGGTTCTTCCACTTATCAAGTATATAAGCCTAGTCTAATAGCTATTTCGGGGTGTAAGAATCTTATATCCTAATTGGCGGATTAATAAAACGTCAGAATAATAAAAATATCTTTTCTTCTTGGATTAACGAATTTTGGAATATAATGTACATTCGAAATAATGCCACAATATTATTCATCGGATTAACGAGCCTTTTATCATTTCCAGACTAACGAACATGATGAAATTTACGAGATTCCGAATAATGAACATTTATAATTTTTAATGAACTTTCGGAATAACACTACAAGCAAGAAGTGAAACGAGTAAAGACGATCGTTTTGTCACTTTAGACTGTAATTATCACGATCATCATAAAAAATAAGGGGAAAAAAATACACGTCATGTAAAAACTAATGAGATAGGCCCCTATGGATGAAGGGAGGGGGGGGGGGGGTTGAAGAGGTTGATAAGGTATGGCAAACCTTAGGGGAAAATACTAAATATTTGACTCCTATATATACAGAACTTATGACTTTGTGTCAAATATTATCCCCTTTGGCTTGCCATAGGAAGGGATGATAGGAAGAAGAGGAATAACAAGATGAGTGTTGCCTCTACATTGATTATAAATAAAACAATATATAAGATTTAAAAAATTATCATAAAGTTATAACTTCAGCTTATCTTGGAATAGTCACTATATGTAAAATAGTTGTGCGTCGCTTTCAGTAAATCTCGACTGGAAATGCAGTGTCACGCAGTGTGTACACTAGCTGTTCAGAGAGTGTACATTATTCAATTCAAATGAAAAACAAATCAATTTCAAATTCAAATTTTTCAGTTTCAAATTCAAAATGTGCGATTACTCGTTGTGAAGATAAATTCACAGTCAGCTCGATCTCCATTGCGAACGTTCACAGTGTGATTGAATTTTGGACATTGTCAATTTGAGGATTGTAACAGTGTAAAGATGAATGTCACATAATAATTGTTTCACACTGTGTAACGCACTGTCATGACTGTAGAGGACGTCGTGTTCTTTCCTGCGTGCAGGGGATATGCCCATGGTGCGGGTGGCATTTTGTTCTCCAATACTGTATCAAAATGTCAGATGGGATACATTGCATACAGTATTCTCCATGTTTCAAAGAATAATAGTTATATCTTAAGTTGGTAAATCTCTTTTCAAAATATTGTGACTGAATGTGAACTGAGATGCCTTTTTTAAACGACCATTTTCCTTTCATAATTATGTCGGCGACGGGGTCCGCGATAAGGTAGAATTTTTAGTAATAATGCTTTTGAAATAAATGACATCTTTATAATTATTGAACAACCTTCCCGAAGATAATTAATAGTAGATTTTGATAGATCCCTATATTTTCATTAGATTAGCTGATAGTGATGGGGAGCTTAAGGGCCTTTGCCCCCCCCCCCCAATTTTTGACGACCAAGAAAAACAAAGAGAAAAGGAAAGAGATAGGGATGAAATATTATATTTTTTCTGAATATATAGTAATGTAAAAATCTATCCTCAAATTGGATTTTTGTAATAAAAATGATTGAATGTCAAAATTTTGTTAGCTCTCTTTACGTCGCTCGCAACTCTTTATAATTAACTTGCCCGATACGCCATCTAGCCCCCTAAAAATGTTTGGCTCATTACTCCACCGCATATCTAGGACATAATTCTCTCCTTTGTGAAGGAGAAAACTTACAAGAAAAAACATAATAATTACTGGTTCACGATATGTAATCACTCAATGTTATATAGAAAACAAATAATATTTCCCCCTTTATCATACACAGGTATATACGTTTTTTAGCGTCAACAGTTTGAGGTTTTAGTCGTAGCTGGCGCTAATGTACTTCGTAATAAGGTTCAGATTTACCATCAAAAAATTAATAAGAGCCATTTGAACGCTTTTTAAAATCTTCATGAACAGCGAGGATACATTAATTGAATTCGACCAAAATGGGGCAATAATTTTTTTGTGTGTGTTTGTTGACTTGAAAATTACTAACCTACTTACTGCCCGCTATGCCTCCATTGGCATGTAGGGCAGCAACGAATGTCCTCCACTTCTGTCGGTCCTGGGCCAAGATCTGTATAGTTCTCCATGTGTGCCTTGGGTGTTTTAGTTCTCCCTCTACGGTTCTGCGCCATGTGCATGATATATGGCCGCCCCCTCTTTCTTCTCCCTTCAGGGGTCCAGTGGAGAGCTACATAGGTGAGTTCTGGGCATCCATTCTAAGAATATGTCCAATCCATTTCCATAGTCTTCTGATGATTATGGTTCCTATGTTCTCTTGTTTACATCGCGCAAGTGTATATATATAGTTCTTCATTTGTGATTTTATTTGGCCAGAAAATTTGAAGGATCTTTCTGAGGCTTTTTGTATGAAAGACTGACAGTTAATGGAGGTCTTTCTCCGTCATTCTCCAGCACTCAGATCCATATAGTAGGGTGGAGAGGACACAGCTTTGATACAGCTAGTCTAAGCTTTGTTATTGTGCTATACTGCTGTGATCTCCAAATTTTGTTCAACATTCTAAATGATATATGCTTTATTTAGACGGTTTCAGATGTCATTTTCTGCCCCACCATCACTTGTGACAACGCTACCAAGGTACTTGAACTCCTCTGCTGTAGAAACATCTTTCCCATTAACTTGTATTGGTAACGGATTTGTGTTATTCAATGTCATTATCTCTGTTTTGTTTTCGTTGATTTTAAGGCCAACTTGTTGGGCATATTCACTCAGCCGTGTCGTCTTTGTTTGCATATGCTGGTGTGTATGACTGAGAAAATAAGGCAAGATCATCGGCATAGGCGAGGTCTTCCAGTGTGGAAAATATGGACCATCTAATACCTCTCGGGTGATCTTCGGTAGTTCTTATCATTACCCAGTCAATGGTGATTATGAAGAGGATTGCACATATTATGACACATCCCTGTCTAACTCCTGATTTTACTTCAAATTTTATGTCACTATTTCCCACGTTGCATGTAAAGTTAGAGTAAGAGCTCTTAATAACTTGGACAATGTCCTTTGGTATCCCATACGAACGAAGTATTCGCCACAAGCTCTCTTTATGGATGCTGTCGAATGCCTCCTCAAAATCGACAAAGTTGATAATACATTTGTCTCTGCCATTCTGTGCACTGTTCAATGATATGTTACGCAGTGCAAAGATTTGGTCTGTGCATCCTCTTCCTCTGCGGAACCCTGCTTGCTCTTCTCTGAGATGCTGGTCTACTAGCCCAGTCAATATAGGGTTTGACCCACCACTAATTGCAACACGAGATATTCCACTGCAATGCTTTCAAGGAAGGTCCCCTAAACAACATACTAAAAGTCCCAAGAAATCCAAGCAGTGGAAATTTATGAAATTTGCATATTATGCAAATTAGCAATAAAGAGTAAGAAAAATAAGGAAAATAGCCCAAAGATTACAAATTGAGTGTCCAAAACAATTTAATTTGAGCGAAAATTCATGATGAATAACTGTATTCAATGTTTTTTGTCAAAAGTGCAAAAAATCTACCTCATTTGCATAATATGCAAATAAGCATCCTTTTATGGAAAAATGTGTAGGTATTGTGATTTTCTCTCATTATCTGCTTAAAAATTTCATTAATGTTGGAATTTACATGCTGCTATCACTAAGGACGTTGAATACATTTGTATTCAGCTTAGTGTCTGTAGTGTAATTTGCATATTATGCAAATAAAAGTATCTAACATGTTATAAATATTCAAGAAAACACACTGGTGATACATCCCTCAAAAATTGCAAGTA
The DNA here is from genome assembly GCF_037042905.1 of Lytechinus pictus. Taxonomy (NCBI): domain Eukaryota; kingdom Metazoa; phylum Echinodermata; class Echinoidea; order Temnopleuroida; family Toxopneustidae; genus Lytechinus; species Lytechinus pictus. Next base: position 6,811,337 of record NC_087247.1, read on the forward strand.
GATTATCTATTGAAATTGGAATATGGCAATACCTTACAGGAAGGTTTCCTAAACACCATATTAAAAGTCCTTAAATATACAAGCATATGGGAAAATCACAAAATTTGCATTTTAGGCAAATTAGCCATAATAAATTACAAATAAGGAAAATAATCAAAATATTGGAAATCAAGTGCAATCAATACGAATTGAACTAAAGCCCATGACAAGTTTTACAAATTTATTTATGTTTTAAATAAAAAAAAATCGTAAATAAATCTACCTCATTTGCATATATATGAGCATCTTTATATGGAAAAAATCCAGAAATTTGGATTGCCAAGTGATCAGCACAAGATGTCACACCCGTACAAATAAAAGCCCATTAACTTCGAATATTTGGTCCTTGTAGCACACCAATTAGCTTATAAACTTGGGGTCCTTGTATTTAAAGCGCTTAACGATAAATCTCCACCCTACATCTCAGAACTCTTATCTCAGCATAGACCGACACGCAGTCTCAGATCAGCAGCTCAAGCATTGCTGAGGGAATCTCTCAGCCACACAACCTGGGGTGACAGAGCCTTCTACATCTCTGGACCAAAGCTGTGGAATAGCCTTCCCCAATTTATCAGGAGAGCAGAGACCCAATCAACTTTTGAGTCTTACCTGAAGAACATTTCTGTTCCCCACTCCAACATTATCCCAATACAAGATAACTCAATTGTAGCATTACTATAGGACAGTACTTGAACTGAATGATGATCCTAAGCACTGTTTGAAGACATTGAAATTTGTGAGATATTTCCTATTTTTGAGCAAGCGCCATGAGCGGCCAGCTGAGGCGGATACCGACGCTTTACAAGAACCCATCATCATCATCATCATCATCACTTGTCTTGGTGGTGAATATGATTACTTGCTTGGATCACAAGATCTCTGGGCATGCTTAATAAGAGTAACAATGGGCATTTGCCTATACGAGCGACATGAAAGCCATTCATAAATTCATGATGAAGGCTTAAAGTGCATTATAGGCATCTTTCTCAGATACAGGAATCGTAATTAGACGTTCTTGCTGAATCCAGTTGCTGCTTCATGATGAAGCATCCATTTTCTGTTCTCTCCTCTTTGATAAATCTCCTATGGCAACCATCTCAAAATATTAAAGCTATAGTTTTTAAGTAAGTCGTATGCAAATAATATTAATTTCCTGATATTTATGGTAAACAGAAATTCCTCAGTGAGACAATGAACAAACCAGATGGAGAACTAAGCCAGATTATTGCCTTTCCAACAAGAGGACACAACATAATGGAACACCCTTAACATCACCATCAAATACCATCCAACATTGATTAGACAGTGTGTACCACTTCCAAGATTTATTTGCCACAACGTGCTACTCATGGGTATACTGTGAGGTTATCCAGAGGAATAAACATTTTATGGTACGACTAAGGATGTTCTTCTGGAGGAATGCTGACTTTAATAGTGTCATGCAGATGTACTTTGGACAATCATACAACTCTCTGTACTGAAATCCGACAAGTCGAGCATAGGAGACTGAATGCCAATCAAGAGGACGTTAACAAGAACACACCGTTAACCATGTCTTCTTCCGACACAAGTGGCCTCAATGAGAGAATGGACATAAGTTGTGTCGGAAGATGTCAAGAGTTTTAGAGAAAGTCTAGGAAGGCTTGCACATTTTAGACCTCCAAAAGCATCAGTAAGGCAAAGCTCAGAATTGCTACAATGCATTAAAGAGGACCATAAGAGGGTTTGTAGTCAAGCCTATAATACATAATTTGTTGACCGGATTGACAATGATCCAGGCTGTAACAATTAGCATGTTGGGAGCCCTTAATATCAATAGATATGACTACATTGGAATATCATTATTAAAGGAAGGCAAATATTTTTAGTCTTAGTATTCACCACTGATCATGATGATGATGACGCTGAAGTCCTGGGACCCAGTCCTGACCCAGATATGGCCAGATAACATATTGTTTAGTCAAGCAGGTGTAGCCAGACTACTGAAGAAATTGTTAAAGAAAACAACCTGCATGAAGCTACTAGGCCAGACGGAATCTCTGCTGCACTTCTTAATGAGACTACTCATCAGATCTTACCTGCCATAAGTTTGCTTTTCCTGGCCTCCCTTTATCATGTTTATGCGGTGAAATTTCAAGAAAGTCTAAGTCGTTCCCATCCATATAAGAAAGGGTTGTCAACTCTAACAAACTACACACCAATTCAAATACTGTGCTTTGTTCTTGCCAATCCCATCATCTTGTCAGACTAACGCTTAGGAAGCGAAGAATAGATTTGAATGCTTAGTGATAGCAGCATATTAATTTGAAAAACTTAAATGTTTTCACTGCAGTCAATGTGATAAAAATCTAAATTTCTTGACATTTTCCATATAAGGATACTTATTTGCATGATATGCAAATGAGGCAGATTTGCTAGCTTTTTTAAATATAGACATTGAACTTATTTATTCATAATGTTCAAAATTACTTGCTGTGGACATTTAATTTGTAATCTTTGGATTAATTTCCTCATTTTCTATTTTTTTTAATGGCTAATTTGCATAATATGCAAATTAATTTTCAGGCATTGGGATGAATTCTCATGCTTATATAGTGATATAGTAGCATATTAATGTCAACATTAATGAAATGTTTTCAAGCAGTCTATATGAGAAAAATCACAATATCTTGACATTTTTTCCATATAAGGATGCTTATTTGCATAATATGCAAATGAGGTAGAAATTTTTGCACTTTTGATTGAAAACATTGAATTCAGTTATTTATCATGAATTTCCATTCAAATCAAATTATTTTGGACATTTAATTTGTACTCTTTGGATTATTTCTCTTCTTTTTCTAATTTTTCATGGCTAATTTGCATAATATGCAAATTTCATAAATTTCCACTGCTTGGATTTCTTGGGACTTTTAGTATGTTGTTTAGGGGACCTTCCTGGAAAGCATTTCAGTGGAATATCTCGTGTTGCAATTAGTGGTGGGTTACCCCCCTATTCTGGCTAGATTGACTGGACTATACTGCACTTGTTATACGGTTCACAATTATCTTCGAAAAAATCTTACTAGGAATCGATAAGAGGGTAATTCCACGCCAGTTATTGCAGTTGAAAATGGGCCGGCATTTAAGACTGATTGTATATATAAGCATGAACAGGGTACTCTCCCAGTCCCACCAAATTTCCCAAACAATTTGATGATGTCGACCTGACACGGGTACACGTTGAACAATCTTCTAAAATAATCAACATTAAACAAATAATCAACAGTTAACAAATATTGCTGTTTCTGTTTCTGCGAGCGCGAACCGCGAGTTGAAATTCACACTGACCTGGAAAGTGGACATTTTTACCTGTTTACATTCTAAATGAAATGTTAAACCAACATTTTGAAAGGTTGGAGGAGTGGACACATTTTGGACACATCCCTGTGCAGGTCATGCAAGCTACAAAACAAATGGTTTACGGGACGCACATACGGGAATGTAATGCAGTGCTAGTATTCCTAGAGTTTTGTGGTTATCTATCATACAAAATTTGCTCATCTTTTTAATGTGTGCATACCGAAAAACATTGAATTTGATTATCCTTTTTCTTAAGAGAAATATGAATTTCATAAAGATTCATTAACTTTGGATGTGTTTTGTCACGTATCCATATTAGGTGCATCCAATTGAGATGGTGCACAATTTGGGTGAGAACCGGGGGTGAGAATATTTCAAAGAGCCCATAAAACTTTGATAGGTGTGGTTTCGATAATGTGGGAGTATAGCCATGGACCTAGGTCCATGGTCTCATGATTGAGTGGTGATTATGAATAGTGGTAATGGTGATTAATGCCAATGAATGAAAAGAATGAATGAATGAATGAATGAATGATGATGATGATGATGATGATAATGATGATGATGATAATGATGATGATGAAAGCTATGGGCGGCAAGATGAAAGGAAGACTTTTTTTTTTCAACAGAGAAGTTCCAGGCTGTTTATATCTCTCTCGATCAGTCTCCTTTCATCTTCTTTTTTCCTCTTTTACCCTTTTTACACAGGATTTTCTTAACCCCGGACTATCGCTAACCCCGTACTATCCTTAACCCCGTACTATCTTTTTTTCCTTTTCACACATGCCAAATCGTTATTGCTATCCCCGGATAAGGAATGCTTGCTTTTCACACACGAAACTCGCTAACCCCGGACTAGTGGTACTACCCTTTTTACACAGGATTTTCTTAGCCCCGGACTATCGCTAACCCCGTACTATCCTTAACCCCGTACTATTTTTTTTCCTTTTTACACATGCCAAGTTGTTATTGCTAACCCCGGATAAGGAATGCTTGCTTTTCACACACGAAACTCGCTAACCCCGGACTAGTGGTTTTTGTCGATCATTCGTAGTACAAGTACTTCACTCGTACCTTTTTACACACGCTACAATTTCCTTAACCCCGTACTATAGGTGGGGCCAAATTGCCATTTAGCCCCACCTATAGTACGGGGTTAAGCTTAGCCCACTTTCGTTTTACACTAGCGATCTTAACCCCGTACTATCGCTCTTAGCACCGCATTTGCTGGGATAACCCTGCTTTTTTGCAGGGCCAAATAACCCCGTACTAAAGGTGGGGTTAGCCCACTTTGCAAAAATGCTGTGTAAAAAGAAAGTGGGCTAAGCTTAACCCCGTACTATAGGTGGGGCTAAATGGCAATTTAGCCCCACCTATAGTACGGGGTTAAGGAAATTTTAGCGTGTGTAAAAAGGGCGCACTGAGGGTTCATTCCTTTTTACACACGCTAAAATTTCCTTAACCCCGTACTATAGGTGGGGCAATTTAGCCCCACCTATAGTACGGGGTTAAGGAAATTTTAGCGTGTGTAAAAAGGGTATTTGTTCCCCTTTTCTACCCCGTTTCACTATTATAGGGGCGCGGCCCCTATACCCCATGCATGTAGCGATAACCCCTACATTAAGATAACCATTAAGGATCGAGTTGCGTTAGGATTCGAACCCCGGACCTATCGGGCATATAGCATCATGATATTATAGGTAGGGGCACATCCAACCCGTGCATCCCCGCCCCCTTGAGAGCCATAACAAATATTTGCAAGGGGAATATGACGTGCATATTATGCAAGTGAGGACCTAATTTTTGAGGACTTGTTATTATTTTTTTTTATTGTAGGGCCTACCTGAAAATTGTCCGGCCCCTTTTGGAAAATCGTGAACCCGCCCCTGATATAGTTCATGGGGTAGGCTTATACGTCTTATATATATATTTTTTTGTGAATTCATAAGGTAACATGGAGGCCAAAGTTGATGAGGTTGTATAGCGAAATTTTCAAAGTAAATTGCCATGCCGGAGTTTGTAGTTTCTGCTACCCCCCTCCCTATATAGGTCCACAGGGGCCGGCTGAACGGTTTTGAAAGGTATGGTGACTATGCAAAAAAAATACAATCAAATGATAATTTTTACGTTTTTGTACATATTTTTTTTATTGGAGGCTGCCGAAACCCCCTCCTCTGGTTCAGCGGCCCCTGATATATGAGAAATTGTCTAATCTAATAACTTTTTTGGAGAGAGTTTTGTGCAATTTATTTGAGATAACAGTTGTTAAATCCCGCGTATTGTGTCCCGGAAGCATATTATCTTACCATCACTTTTTATTTGACTCAATTCAATCATGATTCACCCCCATCGAATTGTTTGAGCTAGCAGAGATCAGCAATGGGACCCCTGCTAGCTTATCTCTTCCCCCTTTTGATTATTCCTGTCGGTTTGTCACGAGAGAGAGCCCCGCCTACGGAACACTAAGTTTCGATTCATGACTACGTGAATAGCGGTTTTTGTGGCACTCTCGCTGCGGCAGCTCCCGGGGAAACTAGACGCTAGTGAAGGGTATCCTAAAAACTCATTCATTTTCCTCGTACGTGCGGTGCCGGAGTTTTGTTCTTTCAACGTTACGAATATGGGTAGCACGTACGGCGATCGCGTACGCGCACGTACAGCTGCGATTTGGTCACACAGACAGAGCAAAATGGCGGAGATAAAACAAACTAGAAAATCAAGTATCTTCCACAAGGGTATAAACAGAACGAAAGAAAAGGTAAGACACTCTCATGCTGTGGTAGTCAGCATTCGATATCTTTAATTGATTTGTTCAATGTGTATGATTTGATCGTGCATCATTAAAACTCGAGCCCGCAATTCAGCAGTGCAGTCTGCAGTCAGAATAAACGGTGAAGCCTGCGATACCGGTACCATTCATTGTTATTGACAAGTCTGCAAGTTGAGTTGTGAGATGTGATTGGAAATATTGAGCTGCCTGAGTGTGTCTCAAACTTGTTTGATGTCAATGTCACCTGATCTAAGTGGGTCTTTGAATGCTAATTTATCCAGGGGGCCGTTTCATTAAGCTGTTTGTAAGTTAAGGGCGACTGGTGAACCCTTCTTACGCGCTAAAATAAACCATACTCCATTATCCATAGCCAAGACAAAGTCAATACTAATATATCAATAGGCATTGATTTACCACAAGAAAGATTCACCAGTCGTTCTTAATGTCGCTCTTAACTTACGTCGTTACGAACATCTTTATGAAACACCCACCGGTATGTGTGGACCTAGTAGTAGTACAATGATTGTTTATCTTGTCACGGGACGAGACTGACCGAGTGTGAGTGAATGTGATTGTGACACTTTTTTATTAAGGGGGGGGGGGGGGGGGGCCTCAAATCATATTTCAAGGTCGTATGCCCACCGCTTTTCCAAATATCATGATCGGGAATGGCTGTTTTTCGACTACGATCTCGGCGTAAATGTTCGAATCATTGGCCCGGTCAGACATCGCTTCACTTGGCTCTGCCGTAATTTTTATATGGAATTATGCGAACAAACTGCTGCAGGCGAATCTTTTGGTCGCTAACTTCAGTCCATACAAGTGAAGCGATGTCTGAGTCTGACTGATTGAGGATTCGAACGATGTCATCGAAATCGAAGCAGAAATGAAATACAGCCGTTCCCGGTCACGATATTTGGAAAAGCGGTGTGCATATCGTTTATTGACCTCGGTTCGAAATGTGACTGAGAGACTTGCCATGACATTTTAAACAGTTTCTGTTAGGGAAATTTGCTCGAAGTCGGCTGGTGCGAAACTGCATTTAATAGCGCCCATACCATTTTCCCTTCCATGACCAGGTGCCAAAGAAAACCTGCTCCGAGGTATTGGAGTTTTCCTTCTGTTGTGCTCCATATGTAGCTTAGAAGATCTCCATTGAGTCCATACCATCACAGTAGACTGAGAAATATACAGAATCCTTGGTCGCTGATTGGCTGATCGTACAAGAACTTAAATGTGTGGAGATTTGTGTCAATAATGTGTGCACAGTGAAAGGAGTTGGAATGGAAAACTTTTGCATGTGACCACTCAGGGGCATCATTCAATGGCAGGGATCATCCTCTTAAAAAAAAACAAGACCAAGACTTTTTTGCTATATCTGTTTCATGATAATGAAGCAAAATCAATTACATACGTCTATCTGTAAGCCTTTGGCTTTTGTATGATTCTCAAATTTCTCAAAAAGGCCAAAAGGGGATCTTTAAAGCAAGAGTTCCCATATTGTTGCCTACTTGCCTTAATGAAATAGCGATCATAGCGGATGATAATTCCTGTTTGATAGTTTCTCTATGAAGACATCCTTCTTGCAAACTAAGCATAAAGTGAACACATTGAAAACCAAAACAAAGCTTGTCCAATGGTGAACAAATTTTAATCACTGACACTTCATACATGTTCACAGTATGCAGTAGATGACCCTTGCATCCTTTGAGTTTACCATTTTGTTACTTTGCTAGTTGTAGACTTACAGGTGCCTCTTGCACAGTTCTCATTGTGCACATACATGTATACCACAGGTTGATGTTTACATTGACTGGTACTCTAGTAGTCTTTTCTTTGTGATTTGTTATCCACAAGAAGAAAATGTGATTTTCATTGCTCTGCAGTATACACTAGTCTGGCATAGCCTACATGTATATGTCCTGCATTACTGAGATCAATTTATCATTAAGTTGGTTGCACTTGCAGGAGGGATATCTACTGAAGTCCTCTGTGATATTTCAGTACAGTTTACTCAAGCATCAAACAAATGTCGGTGGGTATTTTTTTTTGCCCTTTAAACCATTAGTCAAATGGTCCTCTTTTTGGGTCACTGCATGATATGGCTTTGCTGTTGAAAATCTCTAGATCGTTGGCAACTGTGTAGAGCTCTGGTAGCCCTACATGTATGTGGGATCAGACCAAAAGGTGTTACATCGGTTCCATGACATTTGCTCTGGCGACAAATGCTCCAAGTGCTGTGAATTCCACACACTAGTGGAAATCGCCAGCTTCAACCCTGGATTTAATACTATACCCTAACCTAAACCTAACCCTTGGCCTTAACCTATAAAACCCTAATGCTATATCTTAGACGAAATAAAGCCAGGAGCAATTGTCGCAGGAGCAAATGTTGTGTCACCGTTACATCGTCTGGTTCTTCCCACACAGTCACATGGGTTCCCTGGAGGAGCGAAGTCATTGTGGTTTGCACTTTGCAAGGCTTTGCAAGTACCTCACACAGTGACTGGCTGTAACTCCAGCAAAGGGAGTGGGGCATTGCATATATTGTGCAAAGGTGAGACCCTTTAAATCCATTGACCAGGGTATACATGTAGATAGACAGATAATGGTTTTTATTAAGTAAAAATTAAACAAATACATACAGATGATACAGACATAGTACATGTAGTTTAAAGACTAAATTTAGTCATGCAGGAAAAATTGGTAAAGCATTAGAACATAGTTATTCAGGTACAAATCAATAGGGAGCAGTTACAGATTATAAAACTACTAATTGTATTATTTATTCTCTGATAAAAAACACTGAAATGATAGCAATGAATTAATTATGGCATTATAGAAAATCGAGTGAAACAATGACAATCAGTCATAAATGTATGTATAAAACTATAAAATATCAAAGGGTTAAGATCATTACAAATAATAGCAACGTGGATCGAATCAATGTTAAAGAGGAATAAGAGAATTGTATATTACAATAAATAAAATATAATTAAGGGTTATTATAGACAGAATAATTGGATTACAAATATCCGGAAAGAACTTGAGGTTATAGGAATATCGGTAATAACATGAAAAGTAAGGAGAAATGAAGAATAGAAATGCATTCACATGCTCGTAATGATTGTGTTTGACAGCCAATGTGATGTGAAAATTGACAAAGTATCATAGGAAATACATTTTTTTAAAGGATAATTTGAAAGAATTTACTGCGACTGCATTCTTAAGTGAATCTGGCAAATTGTTCCAGACCCATGTGGCGGGGAAATAATAATAATACACTTCATTTATATAGCACCTTTTCAGAAAGAAAGAAAGAATAACAGAACACAAATAGGGAGTATGAAACATAAGAATACCGGTAATAACTACAAAATTATGAACATTATATGGAAACCGTACAGAAAAATTAGAATAGGTAAGTTGTTAGACATTTCTTAATAAAATGAGGAAAGTGTTTGGGAAGTCTGTAGTGAAGGCGGCAAGGAGTTCCATGTTTTAGGGGCAACGGTAGAGAAGGCCCTATCACCTATTTGTTTAGCAGTATGAGGTACAACAAGAGTATTACTAGTGGCCGAGCTTGTGTTGTATTTGGATGTGTGTGCAAAGAGAAGGTCAGCTCAATAGGTTAGGGCTTGATTGTTAACACATTTATAAGTTAGAGTTAAGGTCTTATGTTTGATACGATCATTAACATGGAGCCAATGGAGATCATTTATAAGAGGAGAGACATGGTCATACTTTGATTTACAGTGTATAAGCTTTGCTGCTTTATTTTGAAGGAGTTGAAGAGAGCTAAGGTCTTTATTGTGATATGCCATTGAGAAGTGAGTTACAATAATCTAAACGTGATATGACTAGTGATCTTACAGCAGCATGACAGGAATCTTTATTAACAAACTTTCTAATTCTACTAATATTACATAAATGGAAATTAACTGATTTAGACATTTATCAAAAGTAACACCCAGAATGCGAACAGACGGTGAACATTTAATAATAGTATGTTCATCAATCTTAAGCTGAACATCTTGTAGCTGCTGGTGATGCTTAGACGTTGCTGCAATCATGAATTCGGTCTTGTCTTGGTTCAGTTTGTGGATCCTTTGGATTGCATGCACAGTAAATCTGTATGTCATCTGCATTAATATGGTGTCAGACATGCTTCTGTAAAATATCTACCACTGGTTGAAGATATAAATTAAAACACTGTGGGCCAATAACTGAACCCTGTGGAACACCGTATTCAAGAAGAGAGTCATCAGAGGTTGAGTCTTGTAATCTTACATGATATCTGCGATTCTGGAGGTTGGATTCAAACCAGGCTAGTGCAGATCCGGTGATACCATACCGTTGTTGAAATCTGCTGAGTAGCAAACCATGATCTACCGTATCAAATGCTGCGGATAAATCAAGTAGAATCATAAAAACTGCTTGTTGGTTATCCAAGGCCCTGCAGATATAATCATGGACACTGACCAGAGCAGTCTCAGTGCTATGTTGAGCCCTGTATGCCGACTGATGTGTATCCATGAGCTGATTGGACTCAACTTATGTTGCGAGCTGGTTTGAAACGGCGGTTTCAATAAGCTTGCCCATATATCTGATATTCGAAACTGGCCGATAATTCCGAAGCTCCTCCATGTTCATTGACAGTTTCTTGAGAATATAAAAGATTTCTTGAAGCATTCAATATTAGGTTTAGGGGGAACAACATTTAGTATTATAATTACGTGTTCCAACATGTGTCTTTCACAAACCATTTCAATAATATTACTTAAACAAGATGGGGCCATTCCATGAATACATTTATACATCAAGTTTGCTAAAAAATAATCCCTTCTTTGTTCAATAGATGTCCATTTAATATCCTTAACAATCTGTTCCCCAGTATAATTTATAAAATCGAAATTTCCAGTAACGTATCGGGCAGCTCGTTTCTGAAGTCTGTAAAGTTTTGAGAGAGCATTAGAACCAATTTTATTTCCCCAGACCGATATTGCATAGTCAAAACAGGGTTGTATATTGGAGTTATATAATATATTCAATAGGTTTTTATTTTGGATAAGTCGTAATTTACCTCAGTGGAAAAATCTTATAAGCTAAACTTGTAGACAACAAAGCAATGTGTGAATTCCATTTAAGATTTTTGTCTATTTCGACCCCAAGATATTCATATGCTTGTAATAATTGTGTATGACAACTTATTATATATTTAGAATTTCAAAAAGACACATTCACACATGCCTATCTGGAGTTCCATACTTCCCTTTTGATATTAATGATATGGAGTAAAGCACTTACATGTAATACATTGTAGATATTTGGTCTTATGTGCCTTCTAAAGTATTATGTGAAAAGTAAATGGGGCAGTCATCTGTCTCATAATAAAAGGCAGAAAGAAAATAGACCCTCTTAAAATTTGTTTACAAATTGAACTATTGCAAGCTTATGGACAGATAAAATAAAAACTTAAAGGTCAAGTCCACCCCAGGAAAATGCTGACTTGAATAAATAGAGAAAAATCAAACTAGCGTAGTGCTGAAAATGTCATCAAAATCGGATGTAAAATAAGAAAGTTATGACATTTTAAAGTTTTGCTTATTTTTCACAAAACAGTGATATGCACAACTAGGTGAGTCAGCCAATGATGTCCATCACTCACTATTTCTTTTGTTTTTTATTGTTTGAATTATACAATATTTCGTTTTTGATAGATTTGACAATACGGACCATTTTGACTGAAACATATAGTATTAAACAATGCTAATTCCACATGTTCAGGGAGGAATTAATCGTTGTATCACTTGACAATGAGGAGAAAATTAGAATATTTCATATAATAGAATACAAAAGAAAAAGTCGATGACATCATCAGTTTCCTCATTTGCATACCAGCCAGGATGTGCATATATATAACTGTTTTGTGAAATTAAGCGAAACTTTAAAATGTCATAACTTACTTATTTTACATCCGATTTTGATGAAATTTTCAGTGTTATGCTTGTTGGATTTTTCTCTTTTTATTCAAATCAACTTTTTATTGGGGCGGACTTGTTCTTTAATGCATGCCTGCTGAATATTTTTGAACTCCTGAAGACAAATGAGCTATGCATACTACTTTAAAGCTATGGTTGTTGAGCAATGTCTTGACTCCTTTGGATTTATCTCTACGTGAAAAGTTCCAGTGGAAGACCTGCAAAGTGGTTAAAGTCTGTGTCTGTCTTCAGCTTTGAATTTGAAATACAGATTACACTTAAAGGTGACAACTGACCCTGTGAAGAAGCAAGAAAAATACTTGTAATATAGGCCTACTTATGTATGTGGAGCATTGTGGCCCAGTGGATTACATGTAGTCTCCGGACTTTGAAACAGAGGGTCTTTGGTTCAAATCCCAGTCATGGCGTAGTTTCCTTCAGCAAGATATTAATCCACATTGTGCTGCACTCAATCCAGGTGACGTGAATGGGTATCTGGCAGGAATTTATTCCTTGAAATGCCGAGCGCGTGAAAGCTGCTTGAGCTACAGTCAGGGTAATGATATCCAAGTCCTTTGGAAGCGCATAGAGACGTTATTCATAATGTGTTATGTGCTATACAAGAACTGACTATTATTATTATGTAATTGCATGTTTGCGGATCTGCCAAGTATGTATGATATTCCTTTGCCTTGTTTAGCAAAAGTCTGATTGAATAGGAGGCAAGTCTGAGAAAATTCTACACTTTTTTCGTATTAGGGGGGAAAAGGGAAATCACAAAATATAAATTAATTCATCAAATTGAATACCAGTATCATACAGTACTTGTGCAAATTTTTGATTTATCATGAAATTATGTTTTGATTTGATTTTAAAGGGATGGTCCGTGCTGGAAATAGTTATATCTTAATAAATAGAGTAAAATTCACGGAGCAAAATGCTGAAAATTTCATCAAAATTGGATAACAAATATCAAAGTTATTCAATTTAAAGTTTATCAATATTTTGTGAAAACAGTTACCGGTATATGCAAATTGTCATGAATATTCATTAGCTGGGCTGATTATGTCATATCCCCCACTTTCCTTTTTCTTATGTTATTACATGAAATCATCATTGTTTCATTTTTTCGTACAAGTGTATTTTTGATGTGTGTCCATTATGATGAAATAAGTTGCGGCAATAAAAAATAACTAATGCACTTAATCAGTTGTCAATTCAATTGTTTTAGTTCTTGGTAGAAAATTTTTGATTAAACCTAATTTCATATAATAAAATACAAAAGAAAAAGTGGGGATATGACATCATCAGCCCACCTAATGAATATTCATGAAGACATGCCTAGAACTGTTTCACCGGAATATTAAATGCAAATCCTTAAAATTCAATAACTTTGTTATTTGTTATCCGATTTTGAACAAATTTTCAGCATTTTTTTCCCGGGGGGCCACTTACATTGGCGAGTGGATACCATGCGCGACCCAAAAAACACGTAAAAAGGATTTCTTTTTCAAGATAGGGCACGTTACGTAAGTAACGTAATAAGGGTGTCAAAAACACTAAAATAATGAAAAAAGGGTATTTATTTTCGCTAGGAAAGCTACATGTTTAGGGTCAAATTTGCGAGGGTGTAAAAATTAAGACTAAAATGTTTTATAAAGGATGTACTTTTTGCCCCAAGAGTCAACACTACGTGTTTAGAGTATGATTTTGGGCGAGATGTGGGAGGTGCAGGGGCTGTACTAAACCCAATCAGGTAAAGCCGACGACAGTGCACATAACAATAAAAATATCGTTGTACTTGTTTTAGGGGTTAAGGGGTTAAGGGGTGCATTTTCTGAATATGGAAAATACGTGTTTAGGGTGCTTTTCGAAACCCCATGGTCGCGCATGGTATCCACTCGTCAATTGAAGTGGCCCCCCCCCCCCCCGGGATTTTGCTCTGTGAATTTTACTCTTTTTATTGGATTATAAATATCTCCAGCCTGGACCGTCCATTTAATACTTGATTGTGTACTGTTTGCATGTGTACATGCTTTGTTTATGAATTATTAGATTTCTACCATGCAGTGCATGGTAGAATGCACCACACATACATGTACATGTAAGTCATGTACATATGTTACATAGTACATGTACAGAATGTACATGTTGTAAGTTTATTGACCTTAGTTTGGCACTTTCAAGGGGAAGTCTGTGGCAAGTACTTGTATATTTAGGATGTAGGGAGGAAATTTATGTAGTTTTTAGTGTGATCACATCAGAGAACAAGAAATTATGATTTCTTGAAAGGTTTTCTTCTACATGTTAGTCGATAGGACATGCATGTACATGTAGGTCCTTAAAAGGGGAAGTCCACCAAACAAAAAGTTGATATGAAAAAAAAGTAGAAAAATCAATCACAACTTCAAATCTGAAAATAAATGAATGTAATAAGTAAATCAATTACATGTTGGTATACATCCTGGTCTGGTCAGCCTACATTAGTTTGTACAAATGAGGGAAACCATCACTATTTATTTTGTATTCTATTACATTGAATTATAAAATATTTTGATTGTTGTACATACTTGCCCAGTTAGAAATCACCACAAAAACAGTGCCAAAATGAATTGTTTTAAAAATAAGATATTTTTTAAAAAGTTGTTTTAATTGTTTTGTTTATGTTTTTTATTTTGCTTTTTAACGAAAAAGATTTCATCATTCACTGTACATGTTTTGATACTTTAATCAGGTGTTGGCTAATGCCTTCGGTATTATTGCATGTAAATAGTTCTGTTTGATAGCCTGGAAATGAACTTTGCATTGTCTTTGTAACAGAGTACTGGCAAACTCATGTTACCCTTGAAAGGCGTCTATCCACACACACTTGGCATCCATGAGTCCAAATGCAGTAGAAGAAGCTAGCTGAAATACTGCTATTCTCTTTGTTTTCGAGTTTATCAATGAAATTCTTTTCATGCATGGCAGAGTACATGAAGTTGTTTGTGGTGAAAAAATAAATTTATACATTTTAACTGGCACAATCACTGTTTGAACTTTGAGCAAATATTTCTATCCAGTATCTACAAAAAATTGAAATACACAAGAAATATAGAGGAGGTGTCAAGGTGACATTATCTACATGTATGTGAGGCCTGTGTTCACTGTATGTTGTCTTCTTTTTTTGTGAAAATATTATATTTAAAGCAAAAATTTGAGATATCATAACTCAAATTTCCTTTCATAAACCATGCATGTACTTGTTTGACTGAACTATCTATTCAATACCTTGGTTGGGATTCTACCTTTAAAATGAAAGCCCGGTTCTTGTGTAATGGCTTAATACTGCTCATTCACATTTCTGTAATAAAGGGCTTTTAACTTTCACCATGATTTTATTGTTCTTTAACTTTTTTTTTACCACTTGATAAGTCTATACTAACATTTGCATCTCTAGACTTGCATGCACAACCCCCCTTTTTTTTTGGGGGGGGGGTGTTGAAGAAGAAAAAAATGTATGAACTGTATAGTCCTGTAGAGCATGTCTAAATCCATGGTATCCTGTATTTGGATACAGTTACATCTAATATACATGTACATGTATGTAAACATTGGTATAATAATGTCACAAGTTCTTGTACATTCAATCTTTTTAAGAAGTGAAAGTATCAAACGGTAATTTCATTTACACTAAGCCACAAGTAAGATTACCGTTGACTACTGATGTTTACTTTCAGATACAGTACTCCATAAGCACTACTTGAAGTCATACTTGATACATGCATTTACTTTTTTCATTTTCCTTCGAACTTCGCTTAACTGAGGTTTGGATTGAACGTACTTTTACACAATTTTAGGTAACCACCAAAGTTATGGAGTTCTACACAATTTTAGGTAACCACCAAAGTTATGGAGTCCTTTCTCAATTTCATGTGATTTAATCAATGTGAATTAAATATTCTAAATACATTTAAAACTACTTTTCAATCTTAATTGTGCTTGAAACTTTTAGAGCACAATGTAGTTAATTCAATCAGATTTACATTATTTCTTTTCTTATGCAGTGTCGACCAGAGTCAAAGGAAGTGAGCTACATGTAGCATTTGTGTTGGTAGGCTAAAGTAACATATGGGGAAAAAAGGGATTAACAGGAATTTTATAGCTAACTTCAATGGCAATTTCTGAACAAAAATGAAAAATATGAAGAAAAAAAACCAGATCAAATATAGTTAATCAGACAAACAGATGGTAAGAGAATTCCAAATTCACCATCACAATCGTCTGATAATTATCACTTTTATCATCACCATCTCCTTCAACGCTGCCATCACTACCATTATTAGACTAATGTCATCATCTTCATCATCATAATCACCATCATCATCATCAATAACACTATCATCATCATCTTCATCTTCATCATCGTCATAACACCACCACCACTTTGATCATCACCACCAGCATCAACACCATGATCATCATCATTTATTACCACCACCATCATCGTCATCATCATCAATCATCATCATCATTATCAGTATCATTGCCACCATCACCAACATCACCGTCATCATCATCATCGCTACCATCATTACCATCATCACTATCACTACCATCATCATCATTAACCTTTCACCATCATAATATTACCATCATTATCATCACCATCAACACGATGATGACTACAACTTCCAACTCCACCCCCACCACTACCACCTCCATCATATCACCACCACCATCATCACTATCACATTCATTCTTTCATTCATTCATCATCATTCTGCTTCATCACGATGCCACCAAAATCAGTGGGCAATGAGTTTTGGTTTAATAGAGCAAACTATTATGCATTTTTATTGAGAGGATTTGAAAACTCACAGGCTCATATTAAATCGAATGGTTAATTAATCTACATGTACATGTAGGCCTACATGTGTATGTATGTTGACTATGAATTGAGTTCTTCGTGAATCAGTATTGTTTACAATCTTGCAAATGATCAAAAACTTCCTGTGAGTAATTTCAGAAATGACAGATGAATCAAAACTAAAAAAAAGTACAAACAATTTGGCATTAACACAGGATGTGTTCTGTGCTATCTCCATAGCAATCTTTGTGTTTAATACTTCTGATAAAGATCTGAGAATCATATGCCATGATTTGGTCTATTATACGCTTGTGTGCACATTGTCGGACTGTGTGTACCCCGATAGTGAAATATCACTTTTTGAAACAATTGCTTTAAAAATAGATTATAGATTATAGAATTACAGTACACCCTTTAAAAAAACCACCCTGAATGAGTATTTCATGCCAAAAAATGACATGGAAGTATCAACACACAAAAAACAATGCAATGGTTTGTACTTTTAAACCTTTCTGTCTCTGTTTTCAATTTAAAGGACAAGTCCACTCCAACAAAAAGTTGATTTTAACAAATACAGAAAAATCCAAGAAGCATAACACTGAAAATTTCATCAAAATCGGATGTAAAATAGGAAAGTTATGACATTTATAAATAAAGTTTTGCTAAATTTCACAAAACAGTTATATGCACATCCTGGTCAGTATGCAAATGAGGGGACTGATGACGTCACTCACTATTTCTTTTGTATTCTATCATATGAAATGTGAAATATTCTAATTTTCTCCTCATTGTAATGTGAAATAAGTTTTCTTCCTCCATTAACACGGGGAATTACAAAATTTGTTTAACATTTTATGGTTCATTAAAGCTGGTCCTTATTGTCCAATCTGTAAAATTTGAAATATTGTATAATCCAAAAAATAAAAAACAAAAGAAATCGTGAGTGAGGGACATCATCGACTCTCTCATTTTGGTGTTGCTGAGTTGTGCATATAACTGTTTTGTGAAAAATAAGCGAAACTTTAAAATGTCGTAACTTTTTTTATTTTACATCCGAATTTCAGCGTTTTGCTAGTTTTTGTTTTTCTATTTTCAAAGCAACATTTTTCTGGGGTGGACTTAACCTTTAAAACACCTTGCCCGAATTTAACTTTGTCTGGCTATTGAGGTTCATATTGAAACCCTGTTTAAAGTGAACCCCTGTCAATAAAAGAGTGCTGTACATGTAGACCAGTGTCTTAGTCTCTGCCCAACACTTCATATGCGAATGCATGAAATACAAGGCCAAGACATTACAGAAAAAAAATTTAAATATCAAATTGAATAATAGCATGCACACTTTGAATAGGCTTACATGTAGATTCAATGTACATGAAAAATTCCACAAAACAGTATTTTTACAGTATAGGCTGTACATTAAATACATTGAGACAAATATCTATTGGTCTCTCTTAAATAATTTTTTAGAAATATTGTTATTATTACCCGTTTACCGGTATATTATTATCATTATTCTTATTGATTTATTCACCGTGTTTTTTATTTTTATTTTTTTTAATTTTTTTTTTTGGGGGGAGTCCTACATTATCTATGTTTTACATCAAGTACTATACTTGTGTACAATTCTTTAGCATTTTGGCGTGTGCCCTTCTCACTCCCACTCATCTAGAAATGTATTGATAATCATATCATGGTGTACATGTACGATACAAGGCAGCTTATGATTAATATTGAACACCAAGGCTAATCCTAAAAACCACAATATTAATGGGCATCCTATGGTGAAGATTAAACACGTAATATTGCCCATCAGGACAGTGGTCAGGTTCGTAAGGTCACCAGGAAGTAATGACCAGTTTTTAGGATGGATGAATTTGTCCAAAATTTAAGTACATTTGAAGTTTATATGATGTACATACGTGTATAGTGCATTTTGTACCTCCACATATGTACGTTATGCCAAATTTATGAAATTTGACATGTACACGTAAATGTACATCTGCGCAGAAAATACATGAGGGCATCAGGCGATTTCATGAGGGCTCAAATAGCCCCTAAAAATCCCCCAAAATGCATGCGTTGGGGCAATCATTCGTTGTAGAGTTGCCCCAAGATCTGTCACATAATATTCAAGATAATTAAAAAAATAAATATTCTAACTAAGTATGGCAGAATGATATTTGCATTTTCTGCATTATTGCTTGTTGCCCCTAAAAATGAGCCCTTAAAATGAAGGAAATAGCCCTCAAAACTCTGCAATCGCCCTAATGTCGAGAAAAAGGTACATGTTCATGTAGCTCCTAGAAAAAGAAAATACTTTCCTACCCTGACATTCATATACATGTACATGTATGTAAAATAGGAATACAAAGTTAATGGTCCAGTTTTGTAGTGCACATCATTTAATGTTTGCTATCTCAAGAAGATGATCCCTTGACAGCATCTGTACTGAATTCATGTGTGTGAAGGTCTACTGTATATTATATGTACATGAACGACAACGTGGACATAGTACACATACTAGAGACTAGCGTCCAGTGAAATATATGTACAGTGCCCCATGCTCTTTTTTCATCATTTTCTCCATGTTTAAAGTCTTCTTCTTTAATCTGTATGATAATCATAAGGATTCATAGTGAAAATCTGTGAATGATAAAGTCTGTGTTTGTAAGACTAGGTCAAATGTATATGCCCTATTTAGGTCAGTTGATGATTGGTTTGAATTTGATGCTGATGAAGGTAATCAGCGCTTGACACAAATGCCACTTCACTTCACAAGACGGGAATTGGATATTTCCTCCTAAATACTGGTGGAAATTCATCGTAAAGCTTTAATCCTGGTATTGGGAAAGTTGTTCTGACGAGGTTATATGGATTCAGACCCAGTTATAGGTTGAACTTTGTGTTACTTGGCTATTTCACAATGGAATGTACAAGCTTTAGAAGATGCTCATTGGCCCAAATTCACAAAGGTGGTTTTTAAAACCATCGGTTGAACCCATGGTTTATGCAGATTTCCTGTGAAAATTATGCCTATTTACCACGTATATTAAAAAATGTCCAATGCTGATGCGCGTTTTTGTCACAGTGTGCCAAATTGACGCCTGTTACCATGGTTGAATACACTATTTTATTCATGAGTCCACCGTTTGAAGAGTGGACTAAAAACAGTGGACTCATGAGTAAAATAGTGTGGATAACCACGAAAACAGGCGTCCTTTTGGCGCACTGTGACAAAAGCGCTCATCAGCATGGGCATCTTTTAAAGGACAAGTCCACCCCAACAAAAAGTTGATTTGAATAGAAAGAGAAAAATCCAACAAGCACAACTCAGAAAATTTCATCAAAATCAGATGTAAAATAGGAAAGTTATGACAATTTAAAGTTTCGCTTATTTTCACAAAACAGTTATATTCACATCATTTTCCGTATGCAAATGAGGAAACTGATGACATCACTCACTCACTATTTCTTTTGTATTTTATTATATGAAATATGATAATTTCCTATTTTCTCCCTGTTGTCCTGTGAAACAACGATTAATTCCTCCCTGAACATGTGGAATTAGCATTGTTAAATACTATATGGTTCAATCAAGTTGGTCCTTATTGTCAAATCTGTAAAAAATGAAATATTGTATAATTCAAACAATAAAAACCAAAAGACATAGTGAGTGAGGGTCATCAACGACTGTCTCATTTGCATGTCACTGAGTTGTGCATATCACTGTTTTGTGAAAATAAGCGAAACTTTAAAGTGTCATAACTTTCTTATTTTACATTCGATTTTGATGAAATTTTCAGTGTTATGCTCATTTGATTTTTCTCTATTTATTCAAATCAACATTTTTCTGGGGTGGACTTGACCTTTAATATATGTGGTAAATAAGGTTACGGTAATTGATACAGGAAATCTGTATAAACCATGGGTTCAACTGATGGTTTTAAAAGCTACCTTTGTGAATTTCGGCCATTATGTCTAGTGAATTTGATCTGATTATAAAAGTATACATGTACTGTCTCACCTGCATAGCAAAGTGAGACTGTACATGTAGGTGCCAAAGGTTAAGTTTTTGAAATGAAATCATAAGGTTAATCAAGTATTACTGAGTTTCGGGTCACATGATCAAGGTCAAAGGTCATTTAAGGTCAATGAGCTTTGGCCAAGTTGGGGTATTTGTTGAATTACCATCATAACTTTGAAAGTTTATTGGTCTAGTTCATAAAACTTGGATACAAGAGTAATCAAGCATCACTGAAGATCCTGTGCGAATTTCAGGTCACATGACCAAGGTCAAAGGTCAATGAACTTTGACCATGTTGGGGGTATCTGTTGAATTACCATCATGAAACCTGTACATAAGAGTAATAAAGTATCACTGGACATCCTGTGCGAGTTTCAGATCACATGATCAAGGTCAAAGGTCATTTAAGGTCAATGAACTTTGGCCAAATTTGGGGTATTTGTTGAATTACCATCATAACTTTGAAAGTTTATGGAACTGATTCATGAAACTTGGACATAATAAATTATCACTGAACATCTCATGCGAGTTTCAGGTCACATGACCACAGTCAAAGGTCATTTAAGGTCGATGAACTTTGGCCATTTTGGAGGTAATTATTAGATTGCTGTCATACTGTAATAACTTTCAAAGTATATACGTTATAAAATGTGGCTATAGGGGTAATCAAGTATCACTGACAAGTCTTAGGTCCCATGATCAAGGTCAAATGTCATTTATTGTCAATGAACATAGTATTGTATCATTATATAACTGGTGTTTTTTGTGAATAATTACTTTTTAGTAGTTTTCAAAGTTAGCACTGCTGCTATATTGAATCGTGTGATGCAGGTGAGACTGCCAGAGGCGCTCCACTTGTTCTTTTATATAGTGCTTATCACATCCAGGTACAACATATGCGAGTGATTTACTTTTAATCCATCTTTAGACCATGCAATTTAAGACGGTTGCAAGAAGTTTTGAATTTATTAGATTTGTAAATAGATGTAAACAACCCAGATCGGTTTCAACTTTCAAGCACCCAATCTCGGATCACTTTGTGAATTGCTCTGGTCACTCAAGTTTAGGGTCACCCTGAGATCTGTATGATGCATATGATTATGGACACTTACATGTACATGTACGTTGACCAGGAGGATGTTTCACAAAGATGTACATGTACATGTATGTACATATAAGTGGTGTGACGTAGAATCACACTTTAATTCCCAGTTGCTTGCTGTATAGTAGGCATCACCTCATTGGTCAAATCATTCTAAGAAGGTGCGCACTACTGTGTATTAACCAGTGGGATTGCACGTTACGTATCATGTGCGTGTCGGCATTTAAGCATGACTCTTAAGTCACACTTAACTCTGTGAAACTCCCCCCTGGTCCAAGATAGCTTTTAGGCGCATTTATAATTAGCACTGAATATATGATTCTAAGATTTCTCATAATTTGTGTTTTCTTTCTGCTATTACAGGTCCTTCAGAAGCTGGGCAAAGCAGATGAGACAAGAGATGAACTGTTTGAGCACTATGTACAGAATTTCACTTCACAACAAGCTGCGGCCAACAGATTGTTCAAAGAACTCAAGAATTATGTGACGTGTGTTAAAGGTCAGTAGTAGCTGTATCCGCCTCTTCGGGCTGCCCTCAGGCAAAGTTTTGCCTCAGAAACACAAGCATGAATCATAATTTGGTTTTCATGTTTCGGTTATAGGGTTATAGGGGTGTTTGATTATTGGGAGGGACAGTTTTTTGTTGTCATGATGTGAGATTTGAATTGCGGCACATTTGTGGTCTGTTGCAATTTGGTGACAAAGGTCCCAAGAGGGTTAAGCTAGGACATGGCTTTACATGCACTGACTCCTTGACAATAATGTAAAATACAACATTAGACCATCATTTCCATGACTATTACATGTACAATATTAAAGTAAAGTGTATTCTGTAGTACTTTGTATTCAGATTCATATTGGTCCGTGCATATTAAAAACACAGAAATTTGTCCTCCACTGGCAGTGTGCGTAAAGTATATACTATGAATAAACACTAAAGATGTATGAAATGAATTGGAAAATATTTAAACATTTGATATTCAAGCATTTAATATTTAAACACTGTACATATTTACCTAGTGTTTTTGCACTACCTTTACGTTAACATGCACACATCATGACACATGTAATCATATAAATTCAAAGTGCTGTTGATACTTTAATGAATTATCACAAATATATAGCCCTACTCTTTGTACATGTACTGTAGTCTGTACATTGTAAAATTATTAAATAATATTTGGCCTTCATTTCAACTAGATAGACACTCCGAAACACTCAGATGCATTCATTGAAACATTTTAATCTGATAATGACCATGAGAAATTTACTCACAACTATAATGTATATAGGGCTTATCTGACATTCTCTGTTTACAGTACTAAATCTGATTGCTTTCTGTATGCAATCAATGAAGGTTAATTAGATTATCAAACAGAGGTAGAATAGTATTTATCTATTGAAAATATTTGCATATGTTCAGATCATTCTGTTCATTTATTGTGGTTATTGTTCATTTTGATTTTAACTCATGCTTTTTCTTTTAAGTGGTATGAGTCCCTTTCCTTTTTAATCATGCTTTCTTCATGATGCAATCTACTTGTACAAATTGATATTGAGTCTTAATATGCCACAAAAATATGGTTATACAAGATTATTGTTCTGCCCAGCGCTAATTAAAGGCTTGAGTTAATTATGTTTCTAATTTATACAAGTAATTCCCTTTATTTTGCCCCTCATTTCTGTCAATGTAATTCTTCTATTTCCATCTCCCTTCTCTTTTTCCTTTCTTGATATTTCCTGTGCTATTCATTTCATGATGCATTCATTTCTCTATGACAACCAATCATGCTCCCTTTGATATTTTCTGCCCCTTTTCACAGCGATGAGTCAGGCGAGCAAAGCCCTGTTTGAAGCTATGGAGTCGACGTATGAATCAGAGTGGCAGGGACAAGAACAACTGGCTAGTGTGAGAGAGGTGGGTAGTAATTCCCTGGGTTCGTCTCCAGGGACCATACTTAGAAAAAACCTATTTTAAAGTTTGGGTAAAATCCCCCAAAAGTGCATGTCACTATTCCAGGTAATTTTTAAGATATACAAATGTGCCTGCCTTATTAATAATAGATGTTGTTTGAAGGTTTGCATGGTGGCATGTACAATCGCTGATGTGGTTTACGGTACACCATGTGGAGTGTTTTATATAGAAACAGTGGAAAGAAGAAGAAAAGGAATTGGATAGGCGAGAAAGTGGAAATTTGAGAGTAGAGTATTCTTTTCTTGAAAGTAGTCCTGAAAAGGACTGTAAACCAGAAGAGATTAATGAGATTGAAGAAACAGCTTGAGTAGTAGGCTGGATGAGGAGTTGCTGGCTTGATGATAATAATAACAGTATATTTACCCAGGGTAGCCACTTCAGTTCCGAAAACTGTTCTCCCAGTGGGCCCTGCTATTATTATTAAGATATATGACAGTTATGATTTAACAGTGGAGGATACGAAATGAAAGCTTGTTAATTTGATAAATTTTGTGATTTGCGTATTTTGTTTTGTTTTATGTAAAACCTCTTTTCAATCAAATGGGTGAAAAGTTTCAGGATATATAATCTTTGTACGTCGCCTTCTGATAACCTATCACTAAATTTGTAATATACATGCTCAAATTCCATAAGAGAGGGCACTAGGTGTCTATTAAGATTTGAATATGACATTTTTACAGAAAAGTTGTGGTTGAAAAAAAAAAAGATTTTCAAGGGCAACTATGTCTACACGTCTGTTCTTATTTATATAAGTCACATTATTGACCCCTTTGTTCAAAGCATACATGTAGGCTTTTATTTTAAAGCTATTTGTACATGATCATACTTGTATTATTGCATGCCCAGGCACAAAATTATTAAAGTTGAAAGTGAAACTTCTTAGGAATCATTGTAGAGAGTGACCAAAGTTTCAATTCTCACATCCAAGCAGGAAATTTCTGTAAAAAAATCAGTGTGAATAGGATGTCTAATAAAGATAGGCCTAAGCATATTTTTACTATACAGTGCATCCCACAAAAAACGAAACCGAGATTTATCGATGATTTATCATAACTTAATCACAAATACAATAGACAAATTACCTAACATTGTAAAGCTTTGAATCTCCTCTTTCATCCGAAACTACTTAGATTATTTCGAATTCACGCATGAGTGAGCAAAAACAATTTGAAGAGGGGATACCAAAAAGTCACTTGGCGGGCTGTATTTGGATTTAAAAAGGAAAACCACATTTTTAAAAAGTTCAATATCTGCTCTTTAATTTGATACCTCAATTACAGAAAATGGTCAAGAAATAACAAAGTTCTGGTTATTTGAAATAAGGCTCGAATTTCAATAATTTCATAAAATGAAGAGGTTTTACAGGCTAGCGTTCACACTCACTCGACACTTCGTTTTGTTGACGATCAGCCATGCATTAAGTCTTTTGTTAACCGTGCGATAGCTTCTGTGGGAAACCGGTGAAAACACGTTTATTTAATGAAATTATGGAAATACAAGCATTGTTTCGAGGGAACATAACTTTTTTACTTCTTGACCATTTTCTGTGATTAATAAAAGAGCAGATATTGAACTTTTTAGGCATGTGATTTTCTTTTTTAAATTCAGATCCCCCCCGCCAAATGAGTTTTTTTAAATCCTTTCTTCAAATTGTTTTTGCTCACTCATGCGTGAATAAGGAATAATATAAGTAATATCAGATGAAAGAAGAGATTCTAAGCTTTACATTGGTAGGTCATTTGTCTATTGTATTTATGATTAAGTTATGATAAATCATCGCTAAATCTCGGTTTCGTTTTTTGTGGGACGCACTGTACAATATGTATTGGTTGATATACATGTATAGTAAAATGTATGTTGGCTGGTATCGGTGTTGGTATGAGGAATGAAAGCAGACATAGCATTGAATTAGAAGTGTGGCTTTTGATGGGGTTGTCTTGAATCTTGAGGCACAACAAACACAAGCAGCAACACCAAACTTGGAAATGTGTGGTGTTGACATTAAGGCAAAAATAAACACTAGCACAACACTGAAATGTGGGCTAAATGTGGGTTTGTCTTGTGTTTAGGCAAAAGGAACACTACACTAGCCTAATACAAAATTTGAAGTGCTCAAGCCTTTTTTAAGATATGATTTAAGGCACGACAAACATCAACTACATCATTTAACTTGAAAAGGGTATTCTCTTGGTTTTAAGGAACAACAAACACCAACCACAACACTAAACTTGAAGTGAGATTTATGTTGGTTTTAAGGCACAACAAACACTAGCACAACACTGAACTTGAAGTAAGACTTATGTTGCTTTTTAAGGCACAACAAACAACAACCATGACACTATTTATTGAAGTGAGGCTTGTTACGGTGTTGAGCTGAAACAAACACTAGCCCAACACTGAACTTCAAGTTGGGGTTTTTTTTATGTTGAGGCACAACAAACACCAACCACAACACTCAACTTTATAATTGAGACTAATGTCCGACATGGTGTCACTTAGCGTTGAGCTTTAAAGTTTCAATGAGTAATATCTCCATTACAGTCAGTACGAAAGTGTGATTCCCACAAGTACATGTCAGGAAATAAACAGGAGTGGGCAAGAGAGGATTGATGAACTGAGAGAAAACAAAACCAACGCTGACATTAATGCACTATCTGACATTTTTAATAGACCTTGTCATTTTCCTGTAGGTATTTGCCCGACCGAGCCTACCCCAGCAAGCTCTCCAAATCAATTATCAGTGATAGCATTTCTAGCGTGCATGCATGATACAGTACTACACACCTCTGCGTTCCTCTCGCCTACACTCCCTCAATCATATTGCATTGTCTAGTGTTGTTACAAACGAGACCAGATAGTATAGAAATTATTCATACATGAATGACACATGTTTCCTGAGCTGGTCTGAGCCGAGATTCATTCTGAAACTTGGTGGTTTGCATGGGAGATGTGAAAAAAATTTAGAGGTTCAGGGGGAGGGTTGGGCGAAGTATCTTCTACCCTTTTTTATCCTGATGAACAAGAAAGGGCATATACCGGGTATGAGGAGAGAATGGATTGAAAGGACAGGTGGTTTTTTTTTTGGCTATTGGTAGAATATCTATGTGGCCAGAATCCTGGTTACCCCCCCCCCCCCTTGGCAAGTTAAAGATTTCCCCTGTTTCCTTGAGGAACAGTACTACATGTAAAGGTTTTCATATGTGCCCATAATTTGATTCGTAATGCATGTAAATCTATACAATTCTTTATAGGTCTCCTCTAAAAAGGGAGAGTACCTGATTGTATACATTTAAATTTTGTAAGAAAATCAAAGGTGGGGATGAGGGACTTGGGGTACATTTATTATTTTTTTTAGTACATTTAAAAAGAAACCCTATACACAAACACATACAGTACTACTTTGTACAATTTGCAATAATGTGTGCAGGCCTATATGTACATTTAGGAGTTTGAAGAGGTAACCAACAATGCACATTGTTATTTGTCCTACTTTTTCAGATGTTTTGATGTGCCTGTTGTACTATATATAACTTGTTTATAGATTGCCCCTCCCATTCTTTATCAGTTGAGGGACATGTACTATGATTTACATTGTCACCTATTCTTTTAAAGGGTGATGCTGATATGATATGCAGTTGTTACTGAGCTTAATATATTCCATACTACACACCACGGATGCCTTTCAATCAAGTCTTCTGTACCATGATCAATTTCATTTAAATACTTGTTGACCCATACATACAGTACGTACATCTGCTGTAATGGGGGATTTCAAGTTTGCTGTTGGTGTAGCCTTTTGACAAGGCCTGGCGACTTGGCTATACTTTGTCAAGTAGTGACTGAGATGAGACTAGCGGCCAACGAAGAGAGTTGGTGTGACCCTTGTGAGCGCGAGATTGAGCGACCTTAGTCGCGAGGCCTTTTGGAACTCGGAGATGAAGTGAATGTATGAATTATTCACGAGCATGCCGATGCGCCAATCTGCACCGTCGGTGTTGATGACGTCATGGGACCTGGGGAGTGTTTCATGAAAGGACTTGTCGGACGTTTTATCTGACAAGTCCTGTTTTATCCGACAGTATCCATAGCAACAATGCTTCTCAGCCAATCAAAGTCAAAGAAAGTTGTCATATCTGACAACTTGTCGGACAAAAATGTTGATGACACGCCCCCCAGGAATGTTCGCTTCTGTGGTACGGTGTCACACAGGGTTCATTGATGCGAACGGTATGCTCGCTGATTAACAGCTACCCGAGAGGTAGCGATCCCGAGTCGGGAACAATGGTTAACATAAGAACTCCTAGCCCTAAAGTAATTTATAGTACCTAAAGGCACTATAAATGGGCTTGCTATCCTCGCATTCACCCAGCCTTTCGCGAATAAGGTTTTTTCCAGTCTGTAGGCATTTGATATAAATATCATAACGGACAAAGGGCCTTGTTTTTAAAAAGGCTACTCTTGGTGTTGATTTTGATTTGATACTAAAGGACAATTTAGATTTGCCTTTCCTACATGTAACTCCAGTACTTAATGCAGTATTATGGAAATATCAAACTTTGATAGCTCAATAGT
Source organism: Lytechinus pictus (assembly GCF_037042905.1). Lineage (NCBI taxonomy): Eukaryota > Metazoa > Echinodermata > Echinoidea > Temnopleuroida > Toxopneustidae > Lytechinus > Lytechinus pictus. Next base: position 6,839,991 of record NC_087247.1, read on the forward strand.
GTCATCCATCCTGGCAATATATTAACGTGCCAGTTATGTACAGTAGTTGCCTATCCACTGGCGCACTATATATTACCCCTGATGTAGCTCCAGTTGTTGACTGCTTGAAGCATTGGAGGAGTTTAAACCTTTCATGTAGTATGTACCCATTCACCTCACCGGGTGGGTGTCTGGTAAAGCTGTTCGTAAGTTAAGAGCGACTTTAAAAACGACTGGTGATCCTTTCTTGTAGGAAATGGTACATTCATTGGCAATGGTTTTGCGCGTAAGAAAGGATCACCAGTCATTCTTAAAATCGCTCTTAACTTACGAACAGCTTTATGAAACGGCCCTCTTGGTTGAGCGCAGCACAATATGGATCAATGGAGGGGGGGAGACATGTACTTTTACATGTACATATGAAGAAAACTACATGCTCTATTCTGTAGATAAGGTGAGACAGAGATAATAAGAGAAATGCCAATAAATTTGATTGGTTAATCAAAGCTACATGTACAATATACAGACGATCACTTGTTATTTTACAAGCCAGACAGGTGGGTTTTTTTTTTTCATTCACAGCGCTTCTGTTGGCATGTGAACAATTTTATGAGATAGGGAAACGATTAACAAATCAGGTTGATATGAGCAAATGAATAAAAAGATTTGCAAATACAATTGCAATGCAAACCAAAGCCAAGATTCTGATGATCACCACATATATCATTCCTGGCAGTAAAATATTGCACTGATGCTCTTCTGATTGTATTTGTAGCCACTCTTGATTAGTGTACATTTGCAAAGGCATGAAAGAGGGAAAAGTATATATAATTGTTATTCAACTGTCAATGATTTTTTTGTTTAGAATTTCACTGATTTCTGTAATAAAAATCACCCCTTTTCAGAATGACATACTTTTCAAACATGTAGGCCTACTGTATGTTTGATTCTTACCAAAATGTGTGCATTATTATTGTATTTTTGTTCAATTTTTTTCATTTTATGTACTGTACATGTATATATGAATACACTGTACTCCAGTTACAGCTGTTTTTCATGTGTGATTCATTGACAATAATTGCATCATGTTTCTATATCATAATAAAGCCTATTTTAAAAAATAATTTAGATGTATTGAAGATTGAAAAATTAAGTATTTGTACAGAAAAAAAAATTCTGTGTTGTAATATTATCATACTTCCATTTAATACAAAGTCTTTAATATACCAAACTCTTGATGATTTCAACTTGCAAAACTGTTCCATAAAAAGGGGCAGGGGCATTGTGTCTTTTCTAACACTTTTTGGTATATTATGTGCATGTCATTGTGATGATTTTTATATATTGTTGCCAATTTGCATAACAGCCTAAATTAAGACCTTCCTAGCTAATTTACGTCAGAATGTTGATACCTGATTTTATTGTTCCATTTCATCATACCTAGTAATATCAACAACAGATATATTCCAAATTTCCATCTGCACTTTTCTCATTTATTCATTTTTTGTACTTTAAATATTAATTGATTGATATGGTTTTCCTTTCAGACTTTAGACCTACTGTGGGATGACTACCAGAGGAAATTAATGGACCAGATTATGAACCCCCTTGTGTCCTATCAAGCAAAGTTTCCGGAAGTGAAGGTAAATATTTCTCATTCTATTACAAACATACTATTCTCCTGTTTTATTTCAAACAAATGACAGCTTTCGTTCAAGGGTAAAGTCCCCAGTTTTCATTTTCTCAAATGCAAATCCTGGTTTTTTTTTATTTTAAACATCAAATTCCATGTTTGTCCGTGATATGTACAAGACATATGATAATGCCATCAAAATAGTGAAAATCTTAACAAACCTAGGTTTCCATTATAATAATACATCTTGTTCCATACAATATACTTGTACAACAGTTCATGGGCGGGCTTAAAGACCCATGCCAGATCCCAAAATGAAATTGACAAATCATATACCAATCCAAGGCTCTCAAACTACTGAACACAGCTCAATGCAAGCATGGAGCTATAGTGTTTTATAGCTCCATGGTGCAAGCTTTATGTATTTTCACCGATAACCAGCTGAATATTTTGCTTAAGAATAGCTTAAATTGTCAGGCTTCAAAAATTGGCTTTCTTGTGCTTTTCTCCGGCCTCAAGACCATGATGTTGTGTTGTGTTAAAAGCGTTTTAGATCTTTCCTAGGGAGTCAATATTTTCATTATCACTCCCTGGGATCACTTGTTTGGAAGTAAATATTTATTAGATGGCTCAGAATGGAATACCAGGCATGTTCAATGAGTTGGGGGAATATCGCCCCAATTGCAAATTACCACAATATTGTCTCTAACGAGTGGAATCTCTTATAGGATCCCATGATAAAAAGCAATCCAAAATGATAATAATTACCACCGTTAATGATCATTATTTATTAGACCATGCAATACATATTGCACAGCAAGGTTTGGACAAATGCATATGGGGACTTTGTCGAAGTTCTGTGGATCATGCAAAATGCTCTGATATTGCACAGGTAAACCATGTAGACCACAATACATTTGAATGCCCTATATTGATAAAAACAAGTTATTGTGTACTCTGCAAAGAAAGATTTTTTTTCTTACCCAATCTAGGCATATTTCTAATAGGAGTCATGTTGTGGATAACTTTATTCATTTATTGGGAGATTGGGCAATGTAATGTACAATACAAGTTATGAGGAGACATCTTAAGTCTTTTGAGACTCTTGAAGAAAAAAAAATGACAAAAAAGCTTCATCCAACAGAATCTTGTAATCGCGTTCTCCTCAATATTCGTCTCTAAAAGCCCTTATAAAGTTGAATTGTCATAAATGACTAATACTTTTAATATCAAAACACAGATCAATTTTTTAATCCATGATCGTTGAAACTTGACATAACATGATGTCTGATACTCTGATTCATCAATTGATTATTCATGTCAGTCTTAGCCAATCTTCTCTATTGAATCTATTTGACGTCACACTCGTCAGATTCAATCCTAAGGGTCCTTGAAAACATACTCACATGCACAATATGGTTATATGACAGGTGGCAGAAAATACTTAAAGGACAAGTCCATCCAAACAAAAAGTTGATTTGAATGAAAAGAAAAAAATCCAACTAGCATAACACTGAAAATTTCATCAAAATCGGATGTAAAATAAGAAAGTTGTGACATTTTTAAGTTTCGCTTAATTGCACAAAACAGTTATAATGCACATACCGGTTGGTATGCAAATGAGGGAACCGATGACTTCACTTGCTCACTTTTTCTTTTGTATTTTATTATATGAAATATTTCAATTTTCTCTCCATTGTTCTGTGAAACAAAGTATTTTTCCCTGAACATGTGGAATTACCATTGTTTATTCATTTTATGGTTCAACTTCAGTCAAGTTTGTCCTTATTGTCAAATGTGTAAAAATTGAAATATTGTATGATTCAAACAATAAAAAACAAAAGAATTAGTGAGTGAGGGACATTATCGATTCTCTCTTTTGCACGTGACTAAAAATTGTGCATATAACTATTTTGTAAAAAATAAGCGAAACTTCAGAATGTCATAACTTTTTTTTTTACATCCGATTTTGATGAAATTTTCAGCATTGTCTGCTTGTCAGCTTTTTTCTGATTTTTGTCTATCGGTTCAAATCAACATTTTTCTGAGATGGACTTGACCATTAAAGACTAAGTTGTGATTGATGTTTAAAACGCATTTTTTATTCTTTCTGAAAATAAATAAATGATACTGTACTAACTTTAATATCTAATCATTCCATCCTCAGCCTTAGTACAGACTTATTCTGTAAATTGGGACAGGAGATGGAATCACATAGTACATGTATTTAATACTTAAATAATTGAATAATGAATTAATTGTTTTATTTGCAATTGTACATATTCTATTTTAAAATAACGATATATGTGTTGATACTCCCACCAGTATTTTAAGTTTATGTCACTCTGTCTTTATATTTATGTAATTTGTAAACCCGATGTGAAAGAAATTGCCTTAACGGACTATAAATGTACCTATTCAATTTAATTCAATTTACATAAATAGTGGGCTCAGTATAAATGCAGTAACGTAACAAGTTCAATTCAGTGCATTGTGATAAAAGCCTGCATTCATTATTAGATGCTTTCTCATACATGTATATGCTGAATCATTTAAAAATGTATTTAAATAAATGCATGAAATCTGCATACTACATGCAATGCCACAGTCCCATTTTCCCCTACGGTGGCTGTACTGCGAGTCTAAAACAGCCGTTTTTGTACCAGCTACCTAGAGGTGGTTTGAATGAAAATGAATAAAACGGCCGCTTTCGACTCACTGTGTGGCCGCCGTAGGGGAAATGTGACCACAGCATAAGGCTTAAGCCATGGTTCCTAACCCACCTTTGTGAATTCCGGCTGAGGAGATTTTTCAAGGTGGCTGTGAAAGCCTGTAATCTTTGCATTGACTTCCTTTATTTTCTTCCTCAACATAAAATGCAAACTACATGTACATAAAATATGACCTCTAAGTCTTAATTATCCTCACTGATACATGTATGCCCATATAAAAGTTTTTGTTTTGATGGTACAAATGCATAATTTATTCCAGGAATGCATGCAGGAAGTTTACAAATTCTTTGCAGAGTGGCATTTAACAAGCATTTACAGTTTCACTTCTAAATGTTTGAATGTGCGTGCTTTTGTAATTGTTTTTGCAACATGAAATACACATAATGTACCCATGCAATGGAAATAAATTGTTAGTGTTTTTGTTCAAATTTGCATGAATTTTTCTCCAAACTGTCAAATTCAGAGCAATATCTTGTCATACTGTACATGTAGGTCTATAGTACACTACTACCCTTTTTACACACGCTAAAATTTCCTTAACCCCGTACTATAGGTGGGGCTAAATTGCCATATAGCCCCACCTATAGTACGGGGTTAAGCTTAGCCCACTTTCTTTTTACACAGCATTTTTGCAAAGTGGGCTAACCCCACCTTTAGTACGGGATTATTTGGCCCTGCAAAAAAGCAGGGTTATCCCAGCAATTGCGGTGCTAAGAGCGATAGTACGGGGTTAAGATTGCTAGTGTAAAACGAAAGTGGGCTAAGCTTAACCCCGTACTATAGGTGGGGCTAAATGGCAATTTGGCCCCACCTATAGTACGGGGTTAAGGAAATTGTAGCGTGTGGAAAAAGGTACGAGTGAAGTACTTGTACTACGAATGATCGACAAAACCACTAGTCCGGGGTTAGCGAGTTTCGTGTGTGAAAAGCAAGCATTCCTTATCCGGGGTTAGCAATAACAATTTGGCATGTGTAAAAAGGAAGAAAAATAGTACGGGGTAAAGGATAGTACGGGGTTAGCGATAGTCCGGGGCTAAGAAAATCCTGTGTAAAAAGGGTATACATGTAGCATACTGTTCACAAATTTTATGATGCCTTTTTAGGAAATCTTTATACCAAACATATTGATCATGTAAATTTACTACAGATTTAATAACTTTAATATGATATTTTGTATGTCCTCCAAGTTGTATTCATAGCCAAATGCCTATTAACTGTACCGGTATGTTGTAACAAAAGGTGGAAATAGAGACCCCCTCCCCCACGCCACAACTGGGCGTTGTGGCGTGCGCCTGTAATCCAAGCTATGTGGGGAAGTTACAAATTGATGCAGAGGTTCGAGCCCTGGTCACGTCTTTCGGATGGTGACGTTAAAGGTCGGTCCCAGACGTAAATAATCATATCTGATTGATACACGTCTGACAAAACTCAAATACACACTTCCCTGAAATTTTCAAAGCTATTTTTTAAAATAAATTTTTCACAAATCGACACCATGCAAATTCCCAACGTGTGTTCCAGATTCTTCACTGTTTCAATTTTAATAAAAAAATAGGCTTGGTTGCTTTTCTCTCTCAGTTGTATGCTATCTTGAACATTTTACATATTTTTGTTGCTGAGGGAAAAAAATACTGAATATCTTTTTTGCTTATATTACATGTAGGAGTTTTCTAAAGTTTTAAAGTGTTATTGCTTTTTACCAATGGACTCCTTGGTCTTAAATTATAGAATTCTATAGAGCTAAAATAATGCTTCTGTGTATATATAATTCATGTTCATCAACAAAGGAATGCACCTCACTT